>NC_056742.1:232675718-232975718 GCF_019279795.1 Protopterus annectens
GAATGGGGCTCTTACACACCATAACCTGGACCTGGAGTAACTCCATAGAGTTGCCCAGTCTAACTAAACATAAGGTGAATTTACCTCTAATATAGATTGAAACACCTCCTCCTTTGATTTTCACACAATTATTTGGCAGTCTAAAGGTGTGGAAGGCATTGTAGTCTTGCAGGGCCGAGGTACTCTCTGAGGCCTTAGATGAGGTTTCTGTGACTGCACAGACATCTACATCTTCTAGTGATAGAAGTGCTTCCAGGGAGTGCAGTTTTTGGTTTAACCTCCTAGCATTTAACAGAATGACCCTTCTTTTGTTCTGATTGGTTAGTTTCATGTTGGTAATCTTATTTTCAAGACCTTGCCTAAAAACAGCACTATGGATGAGGCAAGAGCCTTTGCCATAGGGTTGCCACCCCTCCGTTTTTTTTCTGGACAATCCGGAAATCAAACTAATTCTCTGGTAGTCCGGAAAACACTGTACAAACTGCGGTATTCTGTTTCAAAAAGGAAACAGACTATCAGAGTTTGTAAATCGGCTGATTTACTATGCTTTTTTTTTACAGAAGAGCATAGTAAATTAGCCGAAAGGAGGCAGCAGGAATGGAAAAAGATGGTGTTCCTCAGCAAGTGATGTCCTCATGACATCACAAAATGGGTGGAAGGTGGGCAGGGAGGGGGTAGGATGGGCGTGGTTACGGATGATGAGAGGGATGTGGCTTTACTCCGGTTTTAGCCATGATGAACGGTGGCAACCCTACTTTGCCAGCAGCTGAAAGCCTAATGGTGCCAAGTGCAAACCTTCTCTGGCAAAGCAGCGAGGTTTGTTGACCATGGCTTGCCAGGCAGACAGGAACTGGATCCCCTTGGAATGACACCAAAAACTAAGCAAATTATTGAAATCAATCATGTTTTAGTTTATACCATGGCATCATTCTAGGTGAGAGTAGTATACTGCTCAAGGCTAAGGACATACCTGCCTGGGCCATATACTCAGAGACCTCAACCGCATCTCTATTCATATAGTCCAGTGAGGTACATCTCAGGTCATTCACACCAACATGAACTATGACAGGTGAATCCTGGCAATAGACAGACAGCAGACTGGGACTTTCTCCTTGTACAACCTGGTGAATGGGACATCCATGTGTCTCACTATTGAGTCTCCAATGACAAGAAAACTTGTTTTTTGAGTGTTACATCTTACGGGCTTTGTGGTGAAACACTGGTGTTGCTATGTGTCATGGGTGCTGTGAAAACTGTGCAGACTTGTGTTTTGGAGATCTCTGATGTTTCAGTAAGTTTTTCAGGAGAACCTCTTCGTATGTGAATTTACGTGTTTGATGCATACTATGTGTAGGGGTAGTGGTATGTGTATGAGTAGTGGTAATATGTGAGTACATAGTGGTGGGTGAGTTGACAACCTTCTCCGTGTTACTGTTCTATGTGAAACGGAGCATGGATTCCAGATTCTTGGTGTAAATACTTCTCTCGTACTCTGTAATAGATTGTGCTATTAGTAGAGAGATGTCTGTGTAAATGAGGCAATTACTACACTGCCTCAAGCGACCCAAGTCAATAAGGCTGGCAGGATAAACAAGGGTAGTCCAGCTGCCCATAATGCTAGGTTGAAGACTGTTGTCACTAGGGGTGGCTTTTCAGAAACAATCACAAAGAAGCTCAGCGAATGGATATTTCTGCCTGGGTTTTAAGGGAAGATTTATTGAATTTAACTGTCTGGCTTTAGTGTACAATTACATGGTAGTGCATGGAGCTATATGACATGCAAACAAGCAGAAACCTGATCAGATGCAGGGCCTAAATACTAGAAGCTACAACTTTAAAAAACTCTAACAAAATTCAAAAGGACCAATGAGGATGCTTATTCCAAGCCCTAGACCAGCCTCCCTTTACCAGTCATGTGCCAATCAAACACAATTCTCCCACTAAAGTGCAGATGGACCCCTTCCAATCCAAGATGGCATGGAAAACGTGCTCAGAACAAACCACTACAAACAGTTCCAGAAGCAGCAGGCCTGGACCTGGACAATGCTACCCTAGTTTCAGTGAGAAACACTGGAGAATATTTAACACAGCAGAAAAAAGGTAGTGAGACACTAAAAAAAATTAAAACAGCAAAAAATCAGCCAGGTAGCTCTAAAGAATGATTTAAACAGTTAACAGACCAGTTAATGTCCTTTTCTTACTAGGAGAACATCCACCAAAGCTGCATGTTATTCACTCTTATATGAGATCTCATGATTGTCTTTCTGTTACTGAACCATGTGTTGGCTACCATCAAGCCATCTGCTAGGCAGATGTGCTTCTTGTGCAGAGGTCTTGTACCAAAGACTTCTGGGTAGGTAAATCACTGATGGTGGTATTACCAAAATGTATGTATGAGCAGAGTGTAAATTGGTATGTGAATGCCCTTTGATGGGCTGACATCATACAAAGGAATGGTTCTTGTTATTTACTCAGTGATTGCTGAGATAGGGACAAGCTCCCCTTAAATGAACAAAAATAGCTATTGAAATTGGATGGAAATTTAGAAGCCAGTAATCATGCACATTAACTTTGATAAAATAATGTATAGCAACTTATACGCTCCTGTGAGCTGATCCTGTGCTTGTCTTTCACGTTATGTTAAACCCTATTATCTGTGACCTCATTTTCATCTACAAAGAAAACATATTTATTTAATATTCATTCAAAATACTGAATTTATGCCAAAATACCTACAAGTCTCAAACTGGGTCTATAGTACATAATCAAACATTTAGTTGATCGAATAACTAAAGCTCGATCATTAAATGTTGAAGTGCCAAAACCACGAACAGCAGTTTCCACACAGGGAAACAATAGCATTGTCCCATTAAACACAAATCAAGTGGGGTGCTTCACCACCCACAACCCCCAATGTGGGGGGCTGTGGCCCCACACCCCCCCAACTAAATATACCAACTCCAAGATCGCTCCTCATTGTAAAAAGGGCAAAATCCACATAATGGCCAAATGAATTGTTTCCCTGTGGGGAAACTGCCTTTCGTGATTTTGGGTCTTCGACATTTAGTGATCGAACATTAGGTATTCGACTACCTAAATGTTCAATCATGTACTATAGACCATCTCAAATCAGGGCTAAATTAATTGTCCATCTTCTCTTTTGTGTAAGAGAAAGGCTTTCTGTATTTAGACAGTATAAAATCATTGCAACATTAAAATTACAATTATATGACTGGATGGGATCCTGCAAATCCATCCTATACCAAAACTTTATCATATCTTGATCCTTCATATTCCATCTCTGCTTATCCTTTACTTTCTTTTCTCTAACTTCTCTTTAAGTTCCTTTCCTGTACCAATATCCAAACTGAAAAATATTCTCTCTATACCTCCCAGTTATCCTCTGCCATCATCTTCTGAACTATTAACTCATCTTCAAGAGTTCTTCTATGGTATTGTTGGCTAAACCTACATTGATTGGCATACCACTTGCCTAGTATAAAACTTTGGACATAAAAAGCTATGAACTGCTCCATCCAGGTCCACCAACCAATGTACCTTAGCTGAATTTTTTGAATAAATCATCAGATGCATTTATAGGGCCAATCAGTTGGTGGTATGCTAGTGAAAATATCATTATCGTAACCTGTAAAATGTGCTATGGTCAGAATACCAAGATTCATTCATGTCAAGTTAAATTAATTGAAACTACTGTTCATCAGGCCTATTTAAGCACATTGGCCTTAATTGTCATCTTCACACCCCCCAACACATGTTTTTCATGCTAAAAAGTAGTTACATAAGCTCAGGGACTATAGGGGCAAAATCCACACCTGTGGGTGTCAGCAACTTGTCGCCATGTACAGAACTGCAAGTAAAAAGGTCATTTGATCAGATAGGCCGGACTGATCATAGTTTGGTTGAAAGAAACCTGACAAAATAGGAATTTAAAAACAAAACAACAGCAACAACAAATGGGTTTGTTTCTAAGGAAAATGAAATCAACAGAGAATATGGATTATAATATGAAATCCTGCATGGATGCATACTTAAGTTGAACCTAAAAAATACTGTAATTTAGTAATGTTCATTTCAGCACAACTTCAGCTCTTTAATTCGGTATCTGAATTTCCAGAAGGTTTTTGATGGTATTGGAAATATAGATTTAGTGATTAACTATTTCAAAGATCACAAAATTGTAATAAAATTCGAAGGCTCATGGTTAAACATCCAGAGCACAATACAGGTAACAAAAATGCTTATGAATAAATACACCCACACTTTTTTTATATACTAAACTATGAATTATTTGCATAATGAAAATATAATTTTCAGTGCAACTGAAAGTGTAGGATAACTATAGAAACGAGTACACACAAAATACAATGTTTCTTAATCCAGACCACATTAAATGTATTTTAAAAGAAAATTATTGATATCTGAGAAATAAAATTTCAAATGGACATCCAGAAGAAGCTATCTGCTCTTAAAACTACACTTGTATTATTTATAGTTCCTTGTGTGACACCAAAAGACAAACGTGGCATCACGGTACCTTGATCCTGGTATTTATATCTTTGTTCTCTTGTCACAGTGGATAATCTATAACCCCTTCCATTGTCAGTGTCTACTAACTAATGATTTAACATATTCTATAGGGTAAGTGACCAGATAGTCCCTTAGTAGCTACATTTGTATTATATGATGACATTCTGGAACACAGAAAGGATTTCTAGTTAAAAATAACTGCTTGTCTGCTACCTAGAACATAACCCTGGAGTCCAATTATTGTGTCTTCCATTCATCTTGAAGAGTGCTGTGTGTGCAAGCAAGCAAGAAATATCTCTGCATGCTACAGCAAAAATGTCTGTATTTCTGCTGGTGTGACCTATAATATGTAATGCATTCGAACTGCAGGTCTCAGCATTTGTTGTTTTAATCTGGTGAAATTCTCGATGTGCCTAATGAGCAACAAAAATTCCTGCACATCAGGCAACATTGATTTCTGATCCTGTACTTTTCAAAGTGTTTCATACGCAACACATTGCTTACAATAACTAAGAAAATGAATTATGTACATTTTTGGCACTCCCAGTTAAAGTAAAGCACGGTGTCTGGTTTCTAAACATTTTCTCAACTCTGGTGACTACAGCTGTTTGAGGTAACAGAATGTCATATGACTTGCTTTGTTTTATATATGCAAAATTACTGTTTGTCAGAGAAACTGTGAATTTTCAGCTTTAGACACTGAAATAAATGTAGACCCTAAGTAACAAGTAATATAATCAGCCAACATGTAACATTCTTATACTTACCATTAAAACTATTTAACAGAAATGGCACATATTTATCTGTCAAACTGTAATACCAAGATTAAGGGAAGGTGTACTTTACCAGGTGAAATAAATTTCTTTCCCCGTGCTTAGTGAGAGACAGAGATCTTATGTGAATGTTCTAATATCACAGTAATACAGGAGAAAAAAATCTTCCACATAATAATCAGCCTGGACTAATGTTAATCTGAGATCCAATTATAATTATAAAGAAAAAAGGAAAAATAAATTTGCTGTTACTGGCCAAATATTATTTCAGATACTTAGATGTTACCATTTTTTTCCTTTCATCTATTGTTAGTGAAGCAATTTCAATAAAAAAATAAGTCATTGCCCAATTACTCATACTGACAAAAGCTATTTTAGACAGTAAATAAGGTTCAGGGAAGGTCAGTGCTTACTCTGTACATTATAATTTATTTAGTTTCTGATTACTTGCTTAACTCGGGTCTTGGCACTCAGTGATGATTACAAGACACAGAAATTATTCTCGGATTGGATAAGGCAGCAGTCCATCAGCACACATACGTGCACACGCATGCGCACACACACACACACACACACACACACACACACACACACACACACACACACACACACACACTCCTATTCTCTACATGAAAGATTCTTTATCCACCTGCAGCGTTAGGATGTGGGAGAAAACCTGACCATCTGGTAAAAAAAACACATGGTCAACAGCAAGATTCTGCTGAAAAAGCACCCCAGCAGAAAACTGAAGTGGAGAACCACATGCTATGAAGCCATAATATCAACAGCTGTGCTAGTGTGATAGCCTGTGTCATTCCTTCCTTCCTTCCTCAGTTACCCATTTAATTATTTTCATGGCTCTGGAGGAGCAACAAACTTTCCTGGCTGTCAATGGTCACAAACATTACTCTCAACTCTCCTTAACTTTGCCTTGTAGTTTTGGTCTGCTCGTTGAACAACATGTAATCTTAAGCAAATCCATGAAACTTTCCAATTATTAAGTCATGCTAGGAGTTGGAATCTGAGTCTCATAAAATACGTGCTAATGCATCTCCTGCTATTCTAAGAAATTTCTAGGCGACTAAGAACAATATTTAAAATTGTACCTGATTTGGGGCATTTGATCCATATAATCCTTTCTCTTTGTTCCTGATTTCATAGTTCTATTACTTGCATAAAAATTCTGTAGTCACACTTCAAACTTTTTCTCTTTAATACTTGTGATAACTCTGCTATGTCTCTACTTGGAATAGCACTATATATTTTCACAAACACTCTGGGAGGAATTCAATAAAGCCTACACAGACCTTTTTCCCCTTGTAGGCATGGTGGCATGATGCTTACATGGAAGTAAGCAGATGTGTCATCCAGTAAACAGAGCTGATGGGCATGAATGCGCCAACATGAAAGTACCAGTGGCATGCAAATCACTTCAGAAGCAGGAGAACTGCATGCAAATGAGGGAGGTAGAGTGATCCAGCAAGTAGATAGGCAATGCTGCAGACCCCGTGTTGGTGTCCATAATGTACATGGAAAAATTCTGTGTACAGGATGTTAAACAGACAACAGGGGCTGTGTGCAGTTAAAAGGACAGAAATAGCATACCATACACAGATATGTGCAAAATGTATCCACTGTGTGTCCAAAACCTAATGGAAAATAATTTAAAATAATTTATTTATTTTTTAATAATCATAGCATGTTTGCATGGCACACTGCAGTACTACAAACATGCCGTTATGAAAAAAAAATGAAAAAGAGTGTATAAATGGAAATTAGTAGTATGTGACAGTATTGCATGATAGAACCATACGTGGAGTATCTACAATGCTTGAATGGTGCTGTTGTGAAGGAGGCAGGTCCGAGAACAGTGTAGTTTCCAGATTGGGTGCACAGATCCCTATGCAAATGAGGTGGGGTTGCTGACTAGCACAAATAGGTATCTGTACCTGCAGATCCCATCCGTATAGCCACAGAACTGTGATGATGCTCCCAGAAGAGGTGGCTGACATCAAAAGGGGGTGGGTCTGCAGACTTTTAAGCTCATTGCAGCTCAGCGATGCCTGTTTGCGACGCACAGAGCTCTGCTGAGCAGGGGGTATGTACAGTGGCAGCTAAGCTTTGTTTAGCTTCAGAACCCATGTTTGTATGGTGTGCTACCATGCTGAATGTGGCTTTCCATGTGGGTGTGTCTAGTGACTGCTCAGCATTGTTTATCACACAGTGCAAGCGAGGAAGGCTGTCAAAAAAGAAAAAAAATAATTGGCTCTGAAAGCCAATGATATATTAAACACTGATTCCCCCTGTTTCACTTAAACTAGGTCCATTAAAACCCCTTAATGATGTACATAGCAGGTGGAATGCATCACAGGTAGTCAATCACACAGGCTGCACCTACAGCAGAGCACTTAAAAGGTTGCATACACCCTACAATCTAATTTCACCTCTATACTATCTACCAGTTTAGTACAAACTTGGGATTTTTAACTGAAGGAATGCTAGGGGGTGCTGCAGGTCTGCTACATCTGTATGTGCTAGATGCTGAGGTCACTGCTGCTGCTGGCAATAGGTCTAGACTGAGAAGGAGAAGAGTGTTCAGGCCCAGTGTAACCTTACAGGAGCTACATGAGCTGGAGATTGTAGAGTGCTACAGGGTGGATGGGGACATACTACAAGAACTCACTGAGCTCTGCCACCCTCAACTCAGACCCAGAGCCAACAGAGGGGAACCCATCCCAGTGGAAACAAAGGTATGTGTAGCTCTTAGGATACTAGCTACAGGTACTTTCCAAAGACCAACTGGGGGCATGATTTGGGTCTCACAGGCATCAGCATCCAGGGTACTCCACCAGTGCCTGGATGCCATGCTACCACAGTGAGCACATTTATTTTCCCCAGACCCCTGAGGAGAGAGTCAACAGTATTCGACACTTCTACCATGTAGCACACTACCCTGATATACTGGGTGCCATAGATTGCACTCATGTGCACATCAAGGCACCACCCGGTGAGAAGGGTAGAATCTACGTCAGCCACAAGGGATATCACTCCATCAACTGCCAGGCCATGTACAATGGCCAGGGCAAAACTGGGTAGCAGTTCATTAATTAGCAGTAATTTGTGTGATTATGCATAACTCCATCATTACTTGCTGTTGGTACAACAATGTAATTGAACTGCAACACAAAACTGGATTTGAATCCAGGACTGTATGTGGCAAAACTTATTGCATACAAGGCATAGCTACTGAGACACTACACAATCATGTGTATTTGTAAGATATATGTGCACATATATAGGCTGTAAGAAATATTTCTACATCCGTGCGCATGGCTTTATATGGTTGTATTTCTGCACCCGGGTCCCAGTTGTACATGCACATTGTCATTGCTGCCTTAGCAGGTGTCTTTCCTTGAGTTGCTGATAAAAGGGCAGATATACCTGCTATCACATGCCTCACTTACATCCATTATTATGTCTTTGGCTGTCTACTGGTGTATTATTGTGTCAGAGTCCAAGCTAGACTCCCATTTTTCCTAGTAGTTTTTTATTTCAGTTGCATGCTTAATGACTGTAAGTGGAAATCAGTGTGTTTTGCTGGCAATGCTTGCTTTAATTAAGACCTGTGTAGGGTGGTGGGTTAATGCAGTTGCCTATAGTTGAGAGGGGCCCATGTTTGAAACTTGGCAGGGGTGTTTATTTTCTGCATGTGACTAACAATGTAATAAACACCTATAGTCATTAAAGCTCATTTATGGTGAGCTAAGCGAAGTGGCACATAATGCTACACTGCTCCGCTCCTCTCAAATCCAAGTAAATGTGCACTAAAAAATATAAAGAAAAGAAAAAGGGGGTGATATGACAGTGGTGAAATGGGGGCAAGCAAGGGGAAAAACATAATGAAATGCAGATAGGGTGTAGCAAAGATCCATAGTAGCAAGGTATGTATGCTGTCCCACTTTCTATGTGGGTAAAACTGAATGTAGATTGAGGGCCAGGATATATGAACACAACTATGCTATCTCTACAATAAACTGGACAATGTGTTGGCCAAACATGCCTTTCAGAATGTTGGCCATAAATTCATGTTCAAAGCTATTGACCAAATTCATTTTAATTTGAGAGGTGGTCCTATTAATCTAATTCTGGAGGAGCATGAACTTGTATGGCAAATCCGTTTGAATGCATTCACCTATCCAGGCTTAAATGATTCATGCAACATTGCTTGTTTGCTCAAGCTTAGGAGCTTAGGGTCTATATTATATCCTTGAATATTCAAAAAAGCGAACGCTGATTGATCAAACTTATTTTCGCGAAACTGCAAAATATCGAAGCAGCAGAAACTCACATTTTTTCCGAGGGAAAGAATTTGGTTGTCCATTTCTGTTGCTTTGGTATTTTCAATGTAATGGTGGAAAGTTACCGGTCGGATTCAGGTAAGTGTGCGATTGTGTGGATGTGAGTGTTAGGGTGATTTAGGTGAGTTAGGGTTAGGGCTCGGGTTAGGTGTGTGAGTGATTGAGTGGACATGAGGGTTAGGGTGGATTTAAGTGAGTTAGGGTTAGGGAGTGGGTGAGGTGAGTGTGCGATAGTGATGGACCTTAGGGTTAGGGTTTGGATTAAGGTAAGTGGGTAGTTAGTGGTGTGTGCATAGTTTAGTGTAGGGTTAGGTATCAGATTTTAGGTGTATGTGTGTGGATTTCTGTTTGTTTGGTGTGCTTGTGTTTTGTGTATGTGACAGTTCGAGATTGTAAGCTTTCGCTTAAATTAGGTCGATCAATCAGCGTTCGCTTTTTTAAGCATTCGATGATATAATATAGACCCGTAGCTTAGTACGCTAGTTATTTATTGTTGGGATTATTCAATATTTAAGAGTCTTGATTATACTATCAGTGTAGCATTGTTTATGTTGATATAATATTATCTTATATTACATGTATAATTTATTTTAATGAATATTATTATGGTTATTCAGGGTTGTTTGTTTAGTAATGCGTAATGTCTTTTTAAATGTGTTGCAGGTAGGAGGTGTGGTTAATCATGTGACTATTATTCATCATTTGTAAATAACAGTACGTCCTAATGTGAATTGTTTCTGAAGAAGTTGCTTTATTGGGGCAACGAAAAGCGCTTTAAATAAATTAATTATTTTACTTTTCTGTTCGTAGTTTGCTGTTTCGCTTTTCTGCTGACAAGTGGTTTTATTCAGTCTATTTGTTTTTCCATAGTTTGTTTTAAAGATCCATAGTTATTCATTTCTTGTGTAGCAACAGCTGTGCATTTTGATAGATTTTTGTGGATGAATTTAGACTCTCAATCCCCAGAGAGAGGGGTGAGGATAATATAAATGTGTTGTTAAGCCAATTGGACCAAATTAGTTGTGTCCAGTGAATGTGTGCAAAATGGAGAGCTCTGTATGGGGTGATATATATATATATATATATATATATATATATATATATATATATATATATATATATATATATATATGTGTGTGTGTGTGTGTGTGTGTGTGTGTGTGTGAGACAGGTGCCTTTTTTTTTTTTTTTTGTAAGGCGAGGGTGGAATATTGAGGAAGGGACATAGGTATATGTGGAGAGGTAAGCTGGGTAGGCGAGGATGCATTTGCAGACAGACGACAGACAAAATAGCAGACAGGGGTGGTGTGTGACACATGAGGGGGGTAAACACCATGAATGGGGTGGGTGGTGTGGAATCAGTCACACCTGCCTCCAGATGGCAGCAGCATGACTGAAGTCCTCACCAATGGGACAGTCGACACTGCTCCTTCACTGCCCCAAAGGTGGCTGTGCTGGAGGATGGGTGCCAGGGCAAGCCTGCCCCACCAGGTTGGCCAGTGTGGTCTCAATCTGCTGTAGGTGATGTTCACAGTCCAATGAATGATCCTGTGCACTATTACCAGCAGTTGCTCTTGGGTGACTGCAGCCCCTTCGCCACCACTCCCAGGGGAGGCCAGGCCCCTTTCGCTGAGGCAGTTACACCCCACTTCACAGGTGGTGCAGGGGTAGCTGAGAGGCACCACCAGCCTGGGTCCCAGACATGCCAGGACTTGATGCCATAGCCAGTAGAGGCAAGGTAGGTGGATCATTGGGAACTGGCCTACCCTGACGTGCTGTGGTGATGGAGGTATAGCAAAAAGTATAGGTTAGTTATGAACAAAGCATTGTTAGTAATAACAGCATGCCAGAACGTTGGAAACAACACAATTACATATCAATGCATATTATGTGAAACACAACAATAAATAACAGAGCAGTCAGTGTGTTAACAGCATGCCAGTAACAGTTACAGCATAAGGCCAACAAAATTGGTAATTTAACAAGTTATGTTAATATACAACCATAACCAATGAATAACAAAAATAAATGAAGATAAGGGTGGGAGAGACAGAAAAACAGTCCATTAGTACCATTATACTTGACAACAGTACTACTATCTACTCTACAGGTCTGTTCTTTCTTTATGTGTACAAGTCACCTATAGCTTCTGTAGCATATACAAACCTCTCAAGCTATTCATATGGGACACTATGGGCCAAGCAGTAACAACTGCAGGTACACAACTACACAGAACACTTGCACAACAGGTGGACCTATATAACTACCAAGGTGCACTGTTGGCTGATGTAGTGATACTTTGCAGTCTAGGTAATCATTCTGACGGTAATTCTGTGACAAAGGGATTATGCACTACTAATTACATAATGTGAAAACATGACACTTGGGAGACATGTATGTGTACAATACAGAAACTAAACAACTGTCATGCTTTGCTTGGCAGCCATGGGGATAGAACCCAGTAGCAGTGACTGCAGAGGACATCTGCATCAAATGTATGAATTGACTGCAGCAACATTTAACAGACTCTCCATGCATACAGCCCTACCAAGATTGCACATTTTATTTATTTTATTTTATTATTATTATTATATTTATCTTCTTTATTTTATGCTATATTTTCACATTCTTGCTAATGATTTTAACAGTCTGTGACATCTAAACACACAATTAGCTACTCATAATATTGTCTACCTCAACCATTTACCTGTAGTTCCTGTGGAGAGAGAATCTATAAACATTTCATGACTGATACTGTAATATTTAGTGCTATATAGCACTGGATTCGAACTCTGGTCTGTGTGTGGCAAAATGAACTACATATAAAGGATTTAACAAACTGAGCTACTGAGTCACTGCTGATTACTAACTGACTGATATTTCCCTAGAGCTCACCTGGATCCAAAATATGACATGGCAGTACTAATACAGTGTTATACTAGACTGCAGTGAGAGTAGAACACACATGCATGAAATACAAGCATGACACCGATACTAGGTTAACTATATATTAGTAAAAAGAATGCAGGTATACACAATATATTGTTACTGTTTTAAAATATCTGTGAAATCAACAAACAATATCAGCTCATGGAGTGGGATACCTCACCCATTTACCTTTATTACCTGATATCTGTGGATGAGAGAGCATTATGTGAATAATATTGGACTAAAGACAGCCTTGAGCAGTACTATAGGAGTTAACCAATACAATTTACATCCATTCGATTTGCATTCCACAGCTATTACAGTGTTATACTTGACAGCAGCACCTTACCTTACAGCCTGAATGCATACAGCTCTACTACAATGGTTACAACAATAGAATCATGATATACACCATTTTCCTTGGTGTTAATGGTATTGTGTCATGTTTTATTGCACAACAGTTGGCATTAATCATTTATTGAAATACAGCTCTATGTCCACATTTATTGCACTACAGACTTCATTTTATATACTTTAATGCAGTTAATGCTTTACTCTTTCTTGCTTAGTTGACTACAGTTAGCATAATACATCCATACTCACCACACTCATGGTGCAACCTGGCCAAGCGTCTGCCATACACCTCTACATTGTGAACCCTCTCAGCTGCAGCTGTTGGGAGAGAAGCACACCATTAAGCATACCAGATTTGTAGACATTCAGATTACATATTAGTAAAACAGAGGAAAAAGTACTTACATACTTGTGGGGCATTCTCTGCCCAAGCTTATTGGACCTAGGTGTCCAAGAATCCCCTCTGTCATCTCTTCAGGTCATCATGGTGGTGATGATACTGCTTGCCTGTGCGGGAGATGCCAGTAACACTGGAGAGATTTTTTGACAGCCAGTCCCAGGCCTCTGCCTTGCACTCTGAGTCCTGGTAACCTCCCTTCAACAGCCGGTCATCATGGTTATTTAATAGGAGTCCAACCATGACTCTGGACTCCAGAATGCCCGAATGCTGCACCTGAAAGCGGGCACCTTCATCAACACATGCCATAGCATCCATCAGAGACAGAACTCCAATGGATTCTGCTGTATTCCTGCCTATTGGGCTTAATATAGGCTGTTTTCCTGCCCTTTTGTGCCATTGGGCAATATTTAAAAAAAGTACTGAGTCACTCAGCACTGCACAGACCAGCAGTGCTCAGATGAGCAGTGCAAAAACCCACATAACCACTTGCTTTGCAGTTAGCAGCACAAACCAACCAAGCAGAGCCAAGCAGCACGTAAACATTGGCAGCCATTACCACGTTTATGCAGTGCTTATCAGGTCTTATCAGAGCTTAGGGGAGTGCAGCAGGCCATAATTTAAAATAATCAGCATCATTTGTATTTTAGAAATAAATGCTTATTTTCCCTTCCATGTATTCAAACCCTGCACATGAGACTGTAACTCTACCCATTAAGCTATGTGGAATTCTGCTATACTTTTATATATATAGATATATATATATATATATATATATATATATATATATATATATATATATATATATATATACCTCTGAGCTATCTATAAGCAGTGCTGAACACCGCACTGCTCAAACCCGCTCAGCTACGCTTAAACATAACATTTAAATAAATAATTAAAAACATGCAATTTCTATTTTTAGATGCCTGGCAAGTGTCTACTATCATATATGTGGGCTCCATGCTGTGCAAACATGCTTTTTAAAAACAAAATAGAAATAAAACAATTGGACAGTGCAGGGAGTCTCTAACTCATCTGCAGACACAGTTAGCAGTACAATCCCTACACTGATTCAATAACTGAGTTCCTCGGCTCTCCCTCGGCAATGTGCCATCATTAATATGCATGGTGCGCTACCGAGGGGGAACCATGTACACAGGTATGGTAACATTCCATGTAGGCTCTACACTGTGCCTACACAGATTTTATTAAATCCTGGGGTCTGTCTTTACCACTCTGCAGATCAAACTTTAAACTTGAAATACATATTACTAATATACTGTTATATGTCTGTTAAAATAATATTTGTGACTATATGTTGTAATCAATTTATTTTAAATAACAGTGTGAGCTGATTTTGCTGATATTGTACTTGCATCTGCATTTATTGTAATTTACTGTATAACTAAGGTCTTTTTCTTGTCTGAGCAGTGCCTGAAAACTTTCTTCAGACCAGATCACCTACCTGGCTAGCAAATGTATAAATGTATGTAAGCATGTATGCATGTATGCATGATTAAACAAATAAATAAATAAATAAGCAAGCAGACATAGGGGTGCATGGTTTGCACATTGTTTATCTAGAAAGTGAAATGGAGAGCCAAGTATTGTAACAAAACACTAAGCCTTGCAATACGTTATTTGAGTAACAGAAAAATTAAAGTTTGCTTTTGTGAACTTTTATGATGAACTTGACTTTTTAGATTTTTTTAGAAATTAACAAATGTTCTGTGCAATAAAATTACTTGCTATTTGAAATATTGTTTTATTTATTTTTGTTTTCTGGGAGAGTGCACTGATCTCCATGGACCTTTTTCAGACTCAGCCCAGGAGGGGTGTCTGGTTAAGTGATTTGGTCTGAGTCACACATTTAGGCAGTGGAGGCTGAGGGAATCAAACCTTGCACTACTGGGCCATAGTAAACAGCTCATTAACAACTGCCAGATAATTTTCATTAAGATTCACCAAGATTCTCTCAAACTGTGGTAATTGACTAATCCGGGTTGATTAATTAGCATGAAAGTGAGATTCTCTGATTCAGACACATGGTAAAGCAACATAGGGAAACACTCATTAGCAACTCATTTCCTTGACTCTGTGTTGAGGGTTGTACTGTCAGATTTAATCATGCTAGTTGTCCCTAACACCTCATGCATTTTGATAGCATAGGCTCTCCACTACATGTGCTTGCACTCACAAACATCCATCCACACTTATACTTCTACACATTCATACATATGTCCACTAATAAGCCTCCATACACATGGAAATGCCCATATGTTTGCACCTCTGTTCCCCCCATACATACACACAAAATCAACATTCCTGACCTACCTCTCATGATGTGACAACCTAACACATACTCACATTCTTACACACACACACACACACACACACACACACACACACACACACACACACACACACACAGCACATTTGGCTGCATTCATGGACCTTCAGACATGCAGAGATATACAAACACTTCCAGAGCTCTACTATGCTCATCTGTACCTCCTGCTGCGAGGTGACCCATGTCTTCACTTTTGGAGTTCAGAAAGTATTTCTTCAGAAAACAAGTGGCACTACAAGTATCTACACTAAGGACCTAAAGCTACACCAACAAATAAACAAGACTCACTGGTGAAAAAGGTTCCTGACTCTACATATTCAAAGTTCCTCTTCAGCTACCTTTAATGTTAGTCTTGATGACTGGTTGTGTAGGTACAAATTTACACCAGGGTTGTCATGTATAGTCCTGATCAATTTGGGAGTTTGACACTCAGTAATTGAAAATGGTGGCAAGAACTTTTAATTTTGTCTGCTCAAAACTGTATATAACTGGGCATCTTATGGTCATCTGATTACTTACATAGTATATTCCTAATCATTGAGAACCAAAAAACTCAAGGCAGTCCAGAATGTCAAGCAGGGCTAAGCAAATACCCAAATACTCATGAAGACAGGGCAAAGAAGTTTATTTTATAAAATGTTAAGTGTTTTCGTCCCTAAAATACGAGACTTCATCAGAACATACAAAAGCATGATTAAAGCCACCCCACACATATCTACAGGAATGTTTTGAAAGGACAGCTGCTTAGAATGTTTAGGGTACACACTAGGAACAATGATTTTTTGACATCTACAGAACAACTGAATAAGGATTTTGTTAACAAAGGATATCATTCTAATGAAGTAAAGCAGTTTCTTTTAAAAGCTGCTGCACATAGACCGGCCATAGGTTGATCATATTTTGTAAAGGGAAAACAGTCCTTTGCTAACAGAAAAGTAACTGCCTCAAAAAAATAGGATAGCCCTTACTTATAGTAATGATACAGGGATTGTGTGTGATGTCATTAACAGGAACTGGCCAATATTGCTTTTGGATGATAAAATCAAAGTGGTTGTGGGGGATCAAACTGAGCTTTGCCTTCAAGAATAATCTATCACTTAAAAGACAGCTGTGTTACAGACCCAGAGTTAGATCTAGGTTGATACCTAATAGATCTGTCACTTTTCCATGTCAGACGTGTAAAGCCTATGATCTGATATCCAATACTAATTTGTTTGTATACCTGACTTCAAACATTAGTTATAGCCTTAGGTCTTGTGCAGACTATAAAACTAAGAATCTAATATATTTGACCAGCTGTAGATTGTGCAATAGTTTTTATGTAGGCAAAACAAAGAGGCTTTTGAAAGAATGTATTTTACAACATCTGAGTGATATAAGAAATGTTAATTTATCAACTGCATTATGCAAGCACATTTCAGATAACGTTGGACATTCTTTTGTTTTTATGGTCTTGCGAGTTATTGATGTCAATAAGAGAGGTGAGGATTTACTGAATGTGACAGAAGTAGCTGAAATGAAGTGGACTGCCACTTTGCAAGCTGACAACGCTCCAGGTTTTAATGGGAATATGCCTTTAAGACTTGCCTTGAAGGCTCATAGATTGCATTATTGAGCTTTATTACGTCTTCCTTTTTGCTAATGTTTTTTTTTTAAATGGAATACTTTTTCTTTTGTGACAAGATCTGAAGAAGCACACAAGTGTGAAAACACTTATCTATTTTTTTTATGTTCAACATCATTAAATTGTATGCTTTTAGCCATGGTTTGTCGAACTGGTCTTCATTTGGTGAATTTTCATAACTTCAAGTCCACAGTTATTAAAAGCAACCAACAACTTCTGCATAAGTTCATTATCCCCAGAATGTCCTTGGGGAATTTCCATACTTAAAGTCCTTTGGGGACCTGTTTTCTACTAATACACTCATTGAGGTATGCATTATTTAACTGTAGTGATTTAAATTTAAAAAGTTTCTTTTCAAAAAATTGATCTTTGAAACTTCCACTACTCTAGATATCACAGTAGCCTTTCCGGATACACTTGGAATATTATTAAGCCAACATGAAATACCCAAATCCATTGAGAAAATATGAGCAGCACCATTAGTATCAACTGGTATATTATAACATGGATCTCTTCCTCCTTGGCCATGGCAGATGCATTTCCAGGTGAAGCCATCCATGTATTGGTACTGAGTTGTTCAGAAGACAATCATGGGTTATCTAACCCCATAGACAGTCTGGGGGAGATAAGACTAGCCGATAACTGTTGTAAATTAGTAGCAACTGGTGTCCATAACTCAAAATTCATAAGTCTGCCAGACAAAGAAGCCAGAGTTCTCCCTTCCTCCTTGCAGCACACAGGTAGCATGCAATCACCCCGGTTATGTTTAGAACTGATACCAGTAAAGAACTCCTGCAAAGACATAAGGGATGGGCTCTCTGTAACACAACCAAAAAAACACAACCAACAAGCCAAAATACTTGAAAACCTTGAGAAGAGAAACCAATAACCAAAAAACTCAAGACAGTCCCAAATGTTACACTAGGGCTAAGCAAATGCTAAAATATTCATGAAGACAGGACAAAGAAGTTTATTTTATAAAACAGTAAGCACTTTCATCCCTAAAGTATGGGACTTCATCAATATGTACAAAAACATGATTAAAGCCACATTTAAATAAGTAATTTAAAAAACACATGACATTAAACAACAAATCACATCCAAAAACCAGCAATTAATTAAGTCTTAAAAATTAGTCAATAAATCTTTAAATAAATACTATACGTATTGAATAAATAGCAATGTCATGGTCCTGGCACAAAATATATATGCACACTGCAAGGTGTTAACATATGTGATCTAAAAAATATATAAACTATATAATTTAAATATAATGACAGCTTAGATGCACACATCTTTAATACACAACTGAGGGACACCATATCATTTAAACCAGGAGGAGAGTCTGCTTCTAGTCTTAACTGCCAAAACAATTCCTGGTATTCTGGCCTTTGCTTCCATCCACCCACACCAAAAACTTGGTAATACTTGTTCGAATACAAAGAATAAAAAGATATTGCTATCTGGATCTTAACCCTATAGTTGTGCCAGTGGGGAGTCTTATTGGAGATCTGGAGAAAGAGGGAGAAACCAGCCCCAGAGCAACTGTGATCTCCATGTGCTCTTAAGGGAAATTGTAATTTACTGTATGTGTACTTGTCATCCTCCTATTGTGTACAGCACTCACTGTTGCCACTGGTGAGTATTGAGGCTCCTTGATTACTGGACCAGTTCAGGGATGTCACATTATGCATATATGGCGTGAAGTAATACCATGTTAGGAGCTAAAAAAATTCTTTACATATTAAAAAATTAAACAAATTACAAAATTATTTTTACAGTGTATGTTAAGTTCTAATGTAATATGGATTAATGTCCAGCATAATAAGAGTTTCTCACAATATACCATCAATAAAATATAGCAAGATTGTCAAGATAGCTCACACAATCCCAACAGTGTAAATAAAAAAATTATGGCAAAGATGCATGAACTTAGAAGATTAATTAATTCTGAAGCATTTTGTATGCTTGTATGACTTTGTCTGCAGTCACCATGTTGTTTAAGGTTTCTGTGTTTGCTGACTACTTTCCTATCAAAGCCTGTTTCTCTAATTTCCAAAGTCAGAGTTTTGAGTGTTGGAATTTTAAGATACTTCTAGTATAAAAAGACTATAATTTAGACTCAGCAAGGAGTAATGAGTCATGCCATCTCTTCTACAGAAAGCTACAATAACAGAAAAACAGCCTGAAATAGAATTAAATTAATGAAAGTCAAGGGGTCTAAAGAGTTTTCAGTAGTTTATACAAACTCCTGAATACATACTGGCAGAATTGACCTCAATTATCTCTATGAGATTTGCAGCGGTGTCCACAGGAAATGTTCCTGAGGGGAAAATTTTCCATGAGCCATAACATTAGGGGACACTGATAGAAGGCTATGGCATGATCAAAGAAGACCGACAAAATTAAGTTTTTAAAGAAGCAACTAAATTATGCCAGGACTGCAAGGCCCCAGAAACAACAGGGTTTTATATGCTCTTGATGAATTTTAGAGCACTTTTATTAACCATCAAATCTATTTCTCATCACTGGACTGCTGATGAATAACTTGTGGTACCAGACTTTTTCATCCACAAAGTATCTCCATGCTTCCTAATTATAGCCACCTTACTATGTATAGATCTCAAATGTCTGAATGTAATCAGTTAAAAAAACAATAATATGCAGTAATGTTTTCAATTTGTTTCACAGACAGGCAGAAAAAATACACGATATAAAAACCTGTTAAGCCAACTCAATGTATGTTTGAAGTCCAGGATCAGATGACAAAAAGTATCAGTCACTTTTATCCACAGATTGCATCCCACTAAAAAATGAGTTATTTTCTGACTCTACACACTTCAAATGTATAATTACAATATTATGATCAAGCAACAAAAAATTACTGCAATAATGTATTCCAACTCATTGCTATCAGAAATGCATACACTGAAACCTAGGCAAGAAAATAAAAACACACATACACACTTATATACCCACATACCTATAATGAAGCTATATCATGGGATTAATCACTTACATTCAAAGCCTACCTCCAAAAGCAATACAAATAGCCTAGAAAGGTATAACATGCATTATATGACACAATCACTGTTCTCATATTTGTTAGTGCCATTTATATTAATTATCTACAATCTGTCTTCCAATTTTCTTTATTATCCAGGGTCAAACAATGATCTCCAAGGATATTTTTCAGCTTTAATCCTGGGTTGCAAACTGACAGAGTACCTACACATAATTTAACAATGAGAACATAACACACTAACAAAGGCGTTGTAGCCATGCATTTCAGTGTAATAATAAGCAAGTAAATTAGCAAACTGTATATAATAAAATAGTTTTAACAGTTAATCCTACAAGTACTTAAACTGAATATATAATTTAAAAGATATGAATTAAGTGTATAGCAGTCTAGAGAATGGGAGAGTTGTGGAGAGAATACCAACTGACATAGGTTAGCCAGAACACAAAAAGCCGCAGGATGAGACATAGGTTCATAGGAGAGTACTAGGTATGGGGTGGGGGAGGGATGAAGAGTCACAGCTTAAAACATAAATGTGAAAGATAAAGATGCGTTGAGATTAAGCTCTAGGTTACATTATTGCATTTACAGTCTTTAAATAAGTAAGGTGATTTTTGAAATTATGTTTGAATTGGGCAGGGACTTCAAAATTGTGCAAATAAATGTATCGGCAAAAAAGGTTTTTTTTTCCCTTTTTTTTGTGACAAGATCTGAAGAAGCACACAAGCTGTCAAAAAACTTTAAGACTTGCCTTGAAGGCTCATAGATTGCATTATTGAGCTTTATTACGTCTTCCTTTTTGCTAATGTTTTTTTTTTAAATGGAATACTTTTTCTTTTGTGACAAGATCTGAAGAAGCACACAAGTGTGAAAACACTTATCTATTTTTTTTATGTTCAACATCATTAAATTGTATGCTTTTAGCCATGGTTGTCGAACTGGTCTTCATTTGGTGAATTTTCATAACTTCAAGTCCACAGTTATTAAAAGCAACCAACAACTTCTGCATAAGTTCATTATCCCCAGAATGTCCTTGGGGAATTTCCATACTCTAAGTCCTTTGGGGACCTGTTTTCTACTAATACACTCATTGAGGTATGCATTATTTAACTGTAGTGATTTAAATTTAAAAAGTTTCTTTTCAAAAAATTGATCTTTGAAACTTCCACTACTCTAGATATCACAGTAGCCTTTCCGGATACACTTGGAATATTATTAAGCCAACATGAAATACCCAAATCCATTGAGAAAATATGAGCAGCACCATTAGTATCAACTGGTATATTATAACATGGATCTCTTCCTCCTTGGCCATGGCAGATGCATTTCCAGGTGAAGCCATCCATGTATTGGTACTGAGTTGTTCAGAAGACAATCATGGGTTATCTAACCCCATAGACAGTCTGGGGGAGATAAGACTAGCCGATAACTGTTGTAAATTAGTAGCAACTGGTGTCCATAACTCAAAATTCATAAGTCTGCCAGACAAAGAAGCCAGAGTTCTCCCTTCCTCCTTGCAGCACACAGGTAGCATGCAATCACCCCGGTTATGTTTAGAACTGATACCAGTAAAGAACTCCTGCAAAGACATAAGGATGGGCTCTGTAACACAACCAAAAACACAACCAACAAGCCAATATTGAAACCTTGAGAAGAGAAACCAATAACCAAAAAAACTCAAGGCAGTCCCAAATGTTACACTAGGGCTAAGCAAATGCTAAAATATTCATGAAGACAGGACAAAGAAGTTTATTTTATAAAACAGTAAGCACTTTCATCCCTAAAGTATGGGACTTCATCAATATGTACAAATGCATGATTAAAGCCACATTTAAATAAGTAATTTAAAAAACACATGACATTAAACAACAAATCACATCCAAAAACCAGCAATTAATTAAGTCTTAAAAATTAGTCAATAAATCTTTAAATAAATACTATACGTATTGAATAAATAGCAATGTCATGGTCCTGGCACAAAATATATATGCACACTGCAAGGTGTTAACATATGTGATCTAAAAAATATATAAACTATATAATTTAAATATAATGACAGCTTAGATGCACACATCTTTAATACACTACTGAGGGACACCATATCATTTAAACCAGGAGGAGAGTCTGCTTCTAGTCTTAACTGCCAAAACAATTCCTGGTATTCTGGCCATTGCTTCCATCCACCCACACCAAAAACTTGGTAATACTTGTTCGAATACAAAGAATAAAAAGATATTGCTATCTGGACAGACAAGCTTGTGGTTGTAAAGAACATTATTATCAGTACATGTTTTTAAATCATAATGTTCGCAAATACGTTTTTTTTGTAAGATTTGTTCAGTTTTGAGAAAGTGAAATTAGTGGCAAAAACCACAGAAAGCAAGAATAATTTACTCTAGTGGAGTTACAATCACAAGTTTGGTGTAAATTAAAATTAAAATGGTAACAAAAATGATAACATTTAAGTTTTAAAGTTTAACCTATTTCAATTGTGAGCAGGATCCACACTTTAACATACCTCTAGATATCTTGGATAGGTGGTAAGGACAATGGATGACATAGGTTAATCCAAACCTCTCTTTTAGGTTAAAATG
Organism: Protopterus annectens; assembly: GCF_019279795.1. Lineage (NCBI taxonomy): Eukaryota > Metazoa > Chordata > Ceratodontiformes > Protopteridae > Protopterus > Protopterus annectens. The sequence goes on from NC_056742.1 coordinate 232,698,670, forward strand.
CCTCTTATACACATATTGCAGACTATTGCACAGTATATTTCAGACCAGTTTTTGAGAGGGGAGCAAGGGAACAAAGGCTGGAATACCAGTAACTGCTTTAGCAGTTGAGATTAGAAATGCACTCCCCTCCCGGTTTAAATTATATGATGTCCCTTAGTAGTTTATTAAAGATGCGTGCATCTAAGTTGTAATTATATTTAAATGATATATAAATATATATTTTTATATCATACATTTTAACAACTTGTAGTGTGCATATATATTTTCTGCCATGAATTTGACATTGCTGTCTATTCAATATGTATGGTGTTTATTTAAAGATTTATTGGCTGATTTTAAGGTTTAATTAATTACTGTTTCGGGGGTGTGATTTGTTGTTTAATGTAATGTGTTTTTTTTAATTACTTATTTAAATGTGTATTTAATCATGCTTTTGTACATTCTGATGAAGTCCTGTACTTTAGGGACGAAAGTGCTTACATTTTATAAAATAAACTTCTTTGCCCTGTCTTCAAGAGTATTTGGGTATTTGTTTAGCCCTGGTGTGACATTCGGGACTGCCTTAAATTGTTTTTGTTGTTAGTTTCTCTTCTCAAGGTTTTCTCTCTGGTATTTTTATTCCTACTCATTCCTCATCTGCTGTAAAAATGTATGTTTCTATTTTATGTTGCAAATCTATTTCTCATTGGGGGTTATTTACAAACATACTTAAATGATCACTCATATTAGTCTCAAAGTAAACCTTCTTGAAAGACAATATCTATTATTTAGTTATTAAATATTTATACTGAAATAGTCAGACCCTTTGAAATGGCACTTAGGATATCAAGTTACAGCACAATGCACTCCCATGCAGTATTCAGCTGAACGTCATCAGCAAGTCATAGCCTTCTATCCCTCTGGAGCAAGGATAAGAGGTCATCATCCTCCTTTTCTGCCATACTGCAACTTGTCAAACACTCTGAACTTTTGAGCACCTTTATCTAGGAATACGTGGCAAACATTACTGGCTGTACAGGTCAACACAATAACACTGCTGCAATGAGAACTAATTGCTTTTATTGAGCACAACTGCCTTACCGATCTGGTCTCAGCTGAATGTAAGGTATCTCACTGCATTCACTTTCTCCAGTATCATGGCAAAAATACTTAAAATAAAACTTTGAACTTGGCCTGGCTAGTAGAATCTAGTAGTTTAACATATACAAGTACAGTAAATAAATATTCATGCCTTCGTAGCATCGTTGAAATGTTAGCTGCATTAACTGTACGTTCCCATGATGCGATGGAATATATATACTACAATAGTCAATAAAAAATAATGATATATGCTCCACCATCCTGAAATATAAAAATATCTTATCTTAACTGCTGAGTTCACTTTCACCTCTACATCCTGTATCAGGTTATCATAGATGTAGCTTTGCTATGCATTAGTATAATGCAATGTACGTAAAGTATTAGACAAGCATTTCACATTTATACAACATACATGTATTTTGACTGGACTATACATTTGTTCTGCAACAGCCAAGATGCAAGACATAACTGGGATTTCATATGGCAAATTAACTTATTTATAAAGAGTACTTATTACATAACATTTTCACAACTTCTAATGAAAAATACTATTAATATTTACTTACCATGTGTGACACTGCCAGCCCAGCTATCTGGAATTTTGTAAATAATTCTATGTCATTTGTGAATATTGATATGATTTATACAGAACTGTATGTTATATACTGAGCTTCAAGAATGTAACCACAGCATAGCCAGCTGGAGCATAGAAGATTAACTTATAAAACTTCAAGAAAATAAGTTGAAATTAAATTCTTTATGATGTGCTATAAAAGTTAGTTTCAATGCAGCAAGAAGACAGGATGTCTAGAGCTAGAAGTTTTTTCTATTGTCTTGGAGAGAAGCATTTACTATGTTTAAAATGTAAAAGTCTTTTATTGCTTTATGACATCCTAGCAGCTGCACATCTGAGAGACGTGTATTTTTGACACAGAGATGTTAGTTTCTGGTTTAGCTTAGGAACTAAAGTCAAGTGATAAAAAGTGAAGTCATCCAAGCTAACCCAGCAGTAATATGCAATATTGATTTAAAATCTCTTTCAGAGAGAGAGAGAGAGAGAGAGAGAGAGACTGGGCATTTTGTGTTTTGCCTTAGACCTAGTAAGAACATCCACTCATCTACATTTGTCTTGCTAATAGTAAGTAACCAGGGTACAATAATTTCTTTTAGATATAGTTAGGAATGTAGTAAAGATTAGTTTAGATGTTTTCTGCATTTATTTGAGACTGTCCTGCAATGTTGTTTTAAAATATTTCCTGCGATTCTGAACTGAGTAGTTATTGTGTTGTGTGAGTATTGTCTTGTTTTTTTATTATTTATTATTAAATATATTTAAATCTATCTTTGTGGCTGATATTTTTAAGCTCTGAGAGTACTTGCATATGTATTTGCTGACACTGTACAGGTCACTCCAATAGCTTTGCTTGGTCAGACTACCATTTGGATTAGTAGTAACATTACACAGTAGAATCGGGCACCCTTTGTAAGGGCCTTTTAGTTGCTGATAAGTAGGGGTAGCAGCTGGTACTACCTTATAGTCTGGGTAGAAGGGGCGTAGCTAGTAAACCTGTGTCAGCCTATCCTAGGTGTGTGTATGCGTGTGTATGTGTTTGTATATCAATCAAATCTCAAAGTGTGTGTGTGTGTGTGTGTGTGTGTGTGTGTGTGTGTGTGTGTGTGTGTGTGTGTGTGTGTGTGTGTGTGTGTGTGTGTGTGTGTGTGTGTGTGTGTGTGTGTGTGTGTATGTGTGTGTGTGTGTCAGTTACTTGGGCAGGGACACGAAGCACTGGTTGGACAGAGAGGGTGCTGCAGATCTTAGCTTGGCCACTCAGCTGAGATCTTAACACTATAGTTGTGCCAGTGGGGAGTCTTATTGGAGATCTGGAGAAAGAGGGAGAAACCAGCCCCAGAGCAACTGTGATCTCCGTGTGCTTTTAAGGGAAATTGTAATTTATTGTATGTGTACTTGTCATCCTCCTATTGTGTACAGCACTCACTGTTGCCAGTGGTGAGTATTGAGGCTCCTTGATTACTGGACCAGTTCAGGGATGTCACATTATGCATATATGGTGTGAAGTAATACCATGTTAGGAGCTAAAAAAATTCTTTACATATTAAAAAATTAAACAAATTACAAAATTATTTTTACAGTGTATGTTAAGTTCTAATGTAATATGGATTAATGTCCAGCATAATAAGAGTTTCTCACAATATACCATCAATAAAATACAGCAAGATTGTCGAGATAGCTCACACAATCCCAACAGTGTAAAAAAAAAAAATTATGGCAAAGATGCATGAACTTAGAAGATTAATTAATTCTGAAGCATTTTGTATGCTTGTATGACTTTGTCTGCAGTCACCATGTTGTTTAAGGTTTCTGTGTTTGCTGACTACTTTCCTATCAAAGCCTGAGTCAGAGTTTTGAGTGTTGGAATTTTAAGATACTTCTAGTATAAAAAGACTATAATTTAGACTCAGCAAGGAGTAATGAGTCATGCCATCTCTTCTACAGAAAGCTACAATAACAGAAAAACAGCCTGAAATAGAATTAAATTAATGAAAGTCAAGGGGTCTAAAGAGTTTTCAGTAGTTTATACAAACTCCTGAATACATACTGGCAGAATTGACCTCAATTATCTCTATGAGATTTGCAGCGGTGTCCACAGGAAATGTTCCTGAGGGGAAAATTTTCCATGAGCCATAACATTAGGGGACACTGATAGAAGGCTATGGCATGCTCAAAGAAGACCGACAAAATTAAGTTTTTAAAGAAGCAACTAAATTATGCCAGGACTGCAAGGCCCCAGAAACAACAGGGTTTTATATGCTCTTGATGAATTTTAGAGCACTTTTATTAACCATCAAATCTATTTCTCATCACTGGACTGCTGATGAATAACTTATGGTACCAGACTTTTTCATCCACAAAGTATCTCCATGCTTCCTAATTATAGTCACCTTACTATGTATATATCTCAAATGTCTGAATGTAATCAGTTAAAAAAACTGTAATATGCAGTAACGTTTTCAATTTGTTTCACAGACAGGCAGAAAACATACACGATATAAAAACCTGTTAAGCCAACTCAATGTATGTTTGAAGTCCAGGATCAGATGACAAAAAGTATCAGTCACTTTTATCCACAGATTGCATCCCACTAAAAAATGAGTTATTTTCTGACTCTACACACTTCAAATGTATAATTACAATATTATGATCAAGCAACAAAAAAATACTGCAATAATGTATTCCAACTCACTGCTATCAGAAATGCATACACTCAAACCTAGGCAAGAAAGCAAAAACACACATACACACTTATATACCCACATACCTATAATGAAGCTATATCATGGGATTAATCACTTACATTCAAAGCCTACCTCCAAAAGCAATACAAATAGCCTAGAAAGGTGTAACATGCATTATATGACACAATCACTGTTCTCATATTTGTTAGAGCCATTTATATTAATTATCTACAATCTGTCTTCCAATTTTCTTTATTATCCCGGGTCAAACAATGATCTCCAAGGATATTTGTCAGCTTTAGTCCTGGGTTGCAAACTGACAGAGTACCTACACATAATTTAACAATAAGAACATAACACACTAACAAAGAAGTTGTAGCCATGCATTTCAGCTTAATAATAAGCAAGTAAATTAGCAAACTGTATATAATAAAATAGTTTTAACAGTTAATCCTACAAGTACTTAAACTGAATATATAATTTAAAAGATATGAATTAAGTGTATAGCAGTCTAGGGAATGGGAGAGTTGTGGAGAGAATACCAACTGACATAGGTTAGCCAGAACACAAAAAGCCGCAGGATGAGACATAGGTTCATAGGAGAGTACTAGGTATGGGGTGGGGGAGGGATGAAGAGTCACAGCTTAAAACATAAATGTGAAAGATAAAGATGCATTGAGATTAAGCTCTAGGTTACATTATTGCATTTACAGTCTTTAAATAAGTAAGGTGATTTTTGAAATTTTGTTTGAATTGGGCAGGGACTTCAAAATTGTGCAAATAAATGTATACGGCATCTATAAGAGAACAAGTACTTCTTGCCTGGATCCCTGATAGCTATGGCAGAGCAGGGGGGGGGGTTCCGATCTATGCATGTTGTTAGAGTTTGCAGTCTGACAGAAGATGGAGTGCTGGCAATTCATTTAGCACTGCAATTCAGCAATAATATCAGTATTCTGGTAGTCATTCTTTTAAACAGTCATGACTGCTTAAATATATAAATGGCTTTAAGATTTATGACTTTGTTTTAAATCGTAAAAAAGACTGAAAGAACATTTTTTTTCAACATCACTGTGCAGATTCCCCAGCATGTTGATTTAACTAGCTACTGGTCTGAGCCTTGGCTGACTTTTTACAAGTCTGATCTTACGGTAACAATTGAGATATATCTGCACCACACTCGTATATTAGACTCTGATGACATGCCCGTGTACTGTAACATGCACAAATTTGACTAAGTTCATAAACATACTAGATGTTTAGTCATTTCTAGGAAGTGAACATTTCATACGCAAACTATTTCTTGTGCAATTTCCACATTTTACAAGTCAAATATTCCTTCATTGTCAGTATAAAAATTACTTAAGCCAAATACTTGTCCATATAATTTAAGTAACCCTGAGGATAAAAAGCAATCAGTTAATTATCTTACAACCATTTGTACATGCAGTGGTATGGATGAAGACTACTGCAAATGATATCCTGTAATTGTTACAGTAAGCAGTTTGCAAAGCTGACCAGTCACCAGTGAAGTGGATTTAAATGCACATTATACTAATAGTCACCGAGTAAGGCTATAAAGTAAAGCAGCCTGTGAACAGAGAGAGCATAAACCAAATTAAGCATAAATGTGCCCTTGCAAGTGACCTCTTAGTGCAGGCTACACATTGAATTAATGCAGAATCAGTAGTTTACACTGTCTTTGTTCGCAGGCTACATTACTTTATGAAAATTTAACCATATACTGTTCCTTAAACTAGGATTCCTACATTATCAGTAGTCCAAAAATATAAATGCCCATTTCATACTTGCAATATTTAAGGTAGTATTAGACAATTGTTGCATAGCAATCTCTTTTTTACCTGCTTGTACTTCAAAGTATGACCTTTGGGTAACATTGTTAAGCTGGAGATTTGCCAAGATAACTATGCTTGGTTAAAATGACATTGATCCACAGATCAAGTGACTATTTATGCTTGTCTGTGTGAGGTATACCTTTCTCTGTGCTACTGTTGGATTAATAACACTAAACTACTGTTATTCAGTATGTGTCTGTCAAATCAAAGCAAGAATTAGGAGGATTAATGAGCCTGTCCTGGCCAGGCACCCACAATGTAGTTGTTGCAGAAGGCAGCACTCAGCACAGCCATTAGAAACCTAGTCAGGACAGTAGTTAATGCAGACAAAATAAATCTAAATCTAAACAAGGTAAGTGGTCATTTTAAACATTTAATGGCTGTACTCAGAAATTTGCTGCACATTACTCGGTTAAATCTCACTGACTCTCCCAGTAAAGTACATAGAAACAAAACATGTGATCCCTAAGCTCCAATCATGTCGTGTATAGAAGCCAAATAATAAATAAATACTAATACTAATTATTCAAATCAGATGAGATTCACATGAAATTATTTTTTTCATTTCCAAAATTTAATAATACAGTTCCAATTTTTTTAACATCTTCAACAACTGGAATATATTAAGAGTACTGGACACCATGGGAACTCATAGAAGTATAATATAAACTGTTAGTTTTACGCAGGAGGCACAATTTCGCTGTCACTCAATGTCTATCACTTAAGGAAAAGGACACAATGAGAGAGAAGTACCTCACCATAACAGGTGGTATTATGAGAATTCTAAATGGCAAATGCTTATTGTTATTTTTCTCTAGTTACCGCTATGGATGAGCTAGTGGGACCTCTCCCATTTAATATATTGTGCAGCAGCATTCCAGCCAATAAGGGATATTATCCTAAAAGCTATGGCTAATATTTCTTTTGGAGAGGAAATACAGCTCATCTTGTTCAAGCAAATCAACCATGGACTAATACTACACTTTAAAAAACGTTTTAACACAATTAAAACACTGTCTACAAAACTGGTGTACTTCCGAAAGCATAAAAACAGTCAAGTAGTAAATAAAAAAAACAGTAAATGTTTATAGTTTACACCAGATATGAGACACAATCCCACATTCTGGAACTTGAAAGTGAACCAGTGGTTGAATAGACATTTCTGAGTTCACTGAAATCAACTCAGTGAAGCAGTATTTAATTCAAATGTTGCAGATTATACCGTAAAAAAGTGTGTTCACAGGTGAAAAAGGGTTTCCCCTCGGAGGCTGTGCAAGCTTTGAGTTTATTTGGGACTTCAGATTAGTTTGATATTGTAGCACTTAAACTGGAGCACAAACTCGTCTTGTGAAGTTTGAGGATCCATTGGGATGAACTATTGAATTTGAATTAACTACAGCTGACCTTTTGAATTAGTAATTCAATGAAATAGTGAACATTACTGGGTCAAATGTTTTTGCAGGAGAGAAAATATTTCTTCTATGAAGCCATGCGACCTTGGAATTAGTATATAAAGTTAAAGGGGGTGCAAACGTCTGACAGTGGTATGTGGTGGACTTCCCTTCCTACACAAAACTAAATTTCTTTACAATGCATTATTCTATATTTCAGCAGAACACACTTGGGGGAGTGCAAACTTCTATATGGGGCTGCAAGTGGTTTCTCCACATAAAGAATCACTTATTGATGCTGTTGTGTCATATATATCTACACAATTTTGATTCAATTATTTATTTCCAACAGCCATTGATTTTGCAGTTCTAGACTGCTGCTCACATCTAATAATATTTTTCATACTATCAAAAGAGGTTTCTTGCCTTTTCTGGAGAAGACTGATGCAATGGCAGAATCTAAAGCAGGGCAGGAAATGCTTACACCATTTGTAAGAGGATAAGAGCTTTACATAGGCTAACAACCTTATAGCATCCATGGCCAGCTAAGTAAACAGCAAGAGACCATTTCTCATACTGACCACCATATACCATTCAGGACCAACTAAGGAAACAACAAGTCTATGCTCTTCGGGACATGGTCAAACAGATGAATTATATTCCATCACTTATGCTTAGGTCATCTGGTGTAACTTATGCATGCGTACAATTAATAAGTTGCCCAATCTGTAATATAGGTAGCAAGTCTGAGAGTTTGACAAGTTAGGTCATCTACTACTTTGCAGCAAATAGATGCAGCTAGAATCAATCAATATGTTCAACAACTGCTATTTTAAAGACTGCATCAAAAATTTGGAAAAATGCAACATGTGACTTCACTAACTCAATTACATATAAACAAACAGAGCTACAAAATTATAGCTACCAATTAAAAGCAGTCAGGACTATAATGTAGGTTCATTATTGTGCGGCCAGAGTAAGTAGCCTTGTGTAGTATATAACTGCTACATCTATGCAAGGCTGTGCCTAAACAACTAAATGAAATGTAATTTTCCCCACCCTGAAACTGGAACAGTTGCTGTGGCCCATGGTCTGAGACATCAGTTTAAGAAATGCCAGGTTTCAGAGAAATGAATATTGGTACACTGTCAGATTCATTGAGGTTCCAACTCTTCATCAAATTAGAACCCCTCGAGCTTTGGAATTATTTTCTACATGTTCATGCATTGCTTGTAGGTTTTAAACATCCACATATGCCTTCCAGGAAGCAATATTCCTATTTCACAGAGTATCTGTACATTGGACAAAGGACAAGACAGCTTCTACTCTGAAAGCAATAAGGGCACTGCACAGCAAACAAAATCTTCCAAGTAGTAACTGCATCATTAACTTTCTAGACAGGAGGAGATGTTTAACTTGTTTGTCTTTCGGCTTTTCCTGGTTAGGGGTCGCCACAGCGGAACTCCGGTCCGCTAATGATTGGCAGTAGATTTTCATGAATGCCGAGGTGCCAGCTCGATGTTCAACCTTCAACAAAGGCACGCCCATTTACACATGTCTTTCGAACGCCCACCCAACCGTGGGGAGGACATGCAGACTCCACACAAAAGGCACTCCCCGCACTCCAGCCGAGAATTGAATGGGAGAACCTCTTGCTGTGAGGCAACAATGCTACCGCTGCACCAATTCTGAAAAAAAATAACAGGGCAAGAGAAATAATGAGCATGGTGAATTTTGACTGTAGTCTTAATGTATGTGAGGCACAATCATGTAGAAATGCATAATTCTGCTGCTTTGGAACACATGTATTTTTGTCAAGGGGCTTAGCAAAGGAAAACAGGTTAGAACCGTGCATTAGACTGTGAAAGTTTGAGATGTTTGCTGTGCTGTTTAATTATCATGAGATCAAAGCTGTTAATCACTGTTAAATGTAACAACACAACCCTTTCACTAGTAACAGGACACCAGTAGTTTTTGTAGAGTCCTGCAGGTGTCAGTATTGTACTTCTTCCCTTTAGAATTAGTATGCTGCCTACCTAACCTCCCTTCACATGATGGCAAACATGCTGATGCTCCCATTTAGAGTACATGTCATTATCCTAACATCCACAGAGCACCGGGGCATTATAATGACAGTCTGAATCATTCCGTACAAAGGAACTGCATTTGCATTGCATCACATGAAACATGCACAGTATTTATTTATTTATGTATTTGTTAACCGGGTTAGTCCAACTGAGCCAGTGGCCCATTTTCAACAAAGACCCAAGGACAGAACCTCCAGAAAGTTATTACAAAGTTAAAAAAAGAAAAAACATCTAACAATGAAGTTTTATACAAACATTACAATAATATGCTTTACATGAGAGCATTACAAATTTACAAAAGGCCTGAGAATGAAGTTTATATAAACATTATAATAATGTGCATAACATGCAGTACAAAAGTAAGATTTATTTTTAATCAACAAAAAAGAGAAAGTAATGTAAATGAGATAGGACATTTGCAACAGGTGGGTGTTCAAAGTGTGACAGGTAGTAAGGTGGGATTTAAGTGGGATCATTGCAGTGACGGGTGTTGGCATTTAGGAAAAAAAGTTTTAAGTTCATATTTAAAGAGATTTATGTTAGAAATGATTCAGATGTTAAGGGGGAGTTTGTTCCATGTACAGGAAATATTATATTTGAAAAGAAGTTTACCAGTGTTTTTGTTTAGTTTATAGGTGTCCAGAAGGAGCTGATCAGAGCTACAGAGAGTTCTGGGAGGGGTATAATGTGATATTAGTAAGGATAGACCAGAAGAGGAAAAAGGTTGTAAGAGTAGAGTATGAATCATTTGCAGCTGGGAGTGAAGCAGGTGCTGGGGGAAGTCAAGCCACTGTAGTTGTTTTAGTGCATGGCAGTGATGAGATTTCTAGGCTTGGTTACTAGCAAATCTTGCAAAACTATAATTTTATTGACAGTGTTTAGCCAAAAGGGTAAATTGTTGATGCGAAAAGATGGGGGAGGCATAAAGTAGCTAGTTTCTGCCTAGAGTCAGGGGCTTGGTATTTTTTATGTCTGTAGAACAGGCAGAGTTTTTGATTGGTCTTTTTGATACAGTGCTCAATATACGTACCAAATTTTAATTGGTCATCGATAATAACATCAAGAAGTTTAATATGTTGGTCAGGTTGTATGATGGTATTGTTGAGAGAAGAAATGATGAAGGTTGTTTTGAAGTTAGAGAGGGTTTTTGGGAAAAAAGAGTAGTAGGTTTGTTTTTTGGAGTTAGAATTAGTTGATTGTCGGTTAGGCATTTTTCTACAGATAGGAAGCTATTTTGAGTAGTGGAGAGGAGGTTAGAGAAACTGTCAGAAAAGGGACTAAGGGAAGAGTCATCTGCATATTGTGTCAGGGATGATGCTGTACAGGAAGTATGCAGTTGGTATGTGAAAATATTAAAGGGCCAAGAATCGAGCCTTGAGGCACCCCAGTTTGGATTGGTAAGTAAGGGGAGCAGGTAGCCTGTCATCTTACTGGCTGTTGTCTATTAGTAAGATAGCTAGTGAACCATTTAATAATAGAGGGAGATAAGTTGAATTGAGATAGTTTATTGAGAGGTTTGGAGTGTGATATGGTATCAAATGCTTTAAAAAGGTCAAGAAAGAAGCAAGAAACCAGTAAATTTTTGACCATGGCTTCGGCAATGGTTTGAGTAAAGGACAGTAGGTCAGTATGTGTACTATGATGGGGTCTGAGGCAATGTTGAGTAGGGATTAGGAGGTTATTATCTGGAAAGTACTTAATAAGCTGTCTGCGAGTGGATTTTTCAAGGAGTTTAGATAGCAGAGAGAGGATAGCAAAAGGTCTGCAGTTGAATGGTTCGTTGCTGTTGCCTCCCTTGTGTAATGGAGTGATAAAGAGTGATTCCATATATCTCGGACAGTGGATTCTTGAATAGATCTAATGATCAGGATAGAGACTGTTCGAGGATTAAGGTTTCTGTAAGAAAAACAATCAGTAATAGTACACAATAGGTAGAAGTTGTATGCTGCTTACTGTTCTGCAAAGGCAGCCTTTATTCTCTTTTACATTTGTATTCCCCTTTGCTCTTTTTTTGCTGCACGCTATATAGCTAAAGATAAAAGTAGCTTGAGACTTTGCACTCTCATTTGGTGTTTGATTAGTGAAAAATAAGTACTGACGGGGAGGGACTGAAGGCTATTACTCTACTGAGAGGGATTAAATACCTTAACATAAAACAGATAAGTTAAGCAAAATGTATCAACAGTGAAATGGATGAAAAGGGTGGCGGGGGCTAAGAGAAGAAGGTTTCCAGCTGTTGCCCCTGGGGTATGCACTCTAGCAGATTGTAACAGATTTTAACAAGGCATAACAGTAGTCACAAAAGTAGCAACCTACACTGCCTGTAAGGGGCAGCAGCGGGGATACCAGAGTTAAAGCTGAGGCTGCAGTCTTTATTTTTTATGCTTATTGGTTAGAAGCAAAAGATACTCCATACCAGTTTTTGATGATTATTGTTTAGAAGCAAAAGATAGTCTAAATGTTACTTCTGAGCTGTACATCAGACTGTACTGTTTGCTACTGGTTTATTAGAGGATGGCAGCAACATTTGATGGGGAACTTAACAAACATAAATCAATCTCTCTATAGAGATGCTGCAAGAGAGGAAATACAGTCAGCAAGCTATATATTTACAGTACAGAGAGATGTGATAGGATCAGTGTTGTGGCATGAAGAAATTTAGAATACCCATAACGACTGAGTGAAATGTGCACGATATCCAACACACTGTTACTCTGTTGTTGAGGTGGGGGGGTTCAGTAATACAAGACCAAACAATTTTTAACAGATATAAAGTGGAAAATATACAAACTTAAGCTAAAGAAGACAGAGGAGGTAAGAAGCAATTCAGATTAGTAAGCTAAAATGTGTAATGGACCACCCTAGTGCACACTTTATATGATTATATATTTTCATATTTTAATGCATAAAGAGTTTAGATAGATTTTGATGTGTTGACCAAGGACATTTTTTTAATCAAAACAGAGAGCTAACACCCAAGTAAAACTGGTGTGTAATTAGTACATATAAAGTTTAATGAAATGCGTTTATATTACCTCGTCGAAATTTTACTGCATCGAAGCAATAAATGTTGAACACAATTGATCGATGCAGTAAAATATCGAACGAGGATAAAAAAACAAAAAAACAACAAAATAAAAAAACTAAAGGGTGTAGGCAGGGGGCAAGCCCCCCTGCACCCCCACATCCCCCACTACTTAAATATACCAACTCCGAGACCGCACTACATTGAGGTAAATGGAAATCTCCCCCTACGGAGATTTCCGTTTGCCTTGACGATATTCTTTGCTTTCAATATTGTCGTGCCGACAATATCAGATTCGATATTGTCGGCTTGCGACAATATAATATAGACCCAATGAAATACTACACAAGCACAAATTTGTTCATTTACATTGTTTGAAATTAACTGACAGTGAATACTCATGACTGAAACATTCATGGTTGTGACTGTCCATACACAGAGTCACTCTTTATCCTTGAGTTAACTACTGCTACAAAGTTTGAGGGAAATGACACAAAGTACAACTGATTTCTGAGATATGCTTTTGTAACTTGTTAGTTGACCTGGAGCTCAGAGCAGTGACAAGGCACAGATTTATGGGATTTGGAACACGTGAGTGAACCACCAATGAAATGTTGTGCTCTCCTCCTGCAGATACTTATTGTATGGAAATTTGCATGCCATTACTTAGAACAGTGGCCATATTCCTAAAGGGAGACTGCTTGCTGACTTGCATAGAGCATAAATTGTTTTGAAATCTGGTTTACCTTGTGACCTGCAAATTGAGTGGTTTTGTACATACAAATATATTTTTTTATTTTATTTAATTAAATGTATTTTGCATGTTTTGCACAATCTAAAACCTAAGAATAGGGGTTGCCCTAAACCATAAAGCAAAGGAACAGAAAACACAGAAATTAATACCTCAAAACTAGCAGCAGCCACAGGGAGACAGAAAAGATGCTCTTGACATGGTCAAAAGTTACAGGTTCTTTAAAACACAAATACACTGCTCATAACATCATGTTTTCCATGTGCAGAGGTCAAACATACTTCCTTCATTCAAAGGAAGCGTAGAAGCTTGTGGTTTTGCATCTGTTTATTTCACATGGTCACCCACAAAGACTGTATGTTTACTGTAAGATTCCACTGTAAAGTGATTAAGTAGCTATAACTAGCCCTCAGTAAACTATGGCTGTCCCATAACTATCCATAATGCCAGCATGTCTTTCTGTAGAAGCTTTGGCATGTATGACTACTGTACCATTTACTGTGTCATCAGCATACAAGATGAGTTTTCTCTGCAGATGCAGTATATTTGACACAGATAAGCTAAAATGGGGTGCTCCCCACAACACTGCTTACTGACATTTCACATGACAACTCCTCTTTTGTAGCCAAACTAGATTCTAATTCACTTTAGTCCACTGTTTTGAGATTGAGCCTATACTGTTTATGTTTCCTCCCAACCTTGCAAGGCTCAGTGTCAAACACCTTGCAAGGCATAGTGTCAAACACCTTGCTGAATACCAGAATACCTGTGATGCCCCTGCAGTGGCCTAGCAATCAAGGAGCCTCAATCCATACCACTAGCAACAGTGGTGGACGTACATACTGGAAGGCTGGCAAGCACACACACAGTAAAGTGCAATTTCCCATAAGAGCACACAGAGATCACAGTCAGTCTGGGGCTAGTTTCTCCCTCTTTCCCCAGATTTTTAATAAGACTGCCCACTGGCATGGCTATAGGGTTGAGATCTCAGCTGAGTAGCCAAGCCAAAACCTCCAGCACCCTCTCTGTCCAGCCAGTGCTTCGTGTCCCTGCCCAATTAGCTAACACACACACTCTTTGAGGTTTGATTTATACACACACACACACACACACACACACACACACACACACACACACACACACACACACACACACACTCCTGGCAAAGGTTGGCACAGGAATGCCCCCTTCTGCCCCGACTATAAGGTAGTTTCCACTGCCACCAACCACTCTTATCAACTACTTAAGGCCCTTAAGAAAGGATGTCCAGTCCTACTGTGTAATGTTACTATTAATCCAAATGGTAGTCTGACCAAGACTTACAAGGCTATTTAGTAGTGGCCTGTACAGTGTCACCAAATACATATGCAAGTACTCTAAGAGGTTAAATGTTTCTCAGAAATATCAGCCACAAAGACATGTTTAAATATATTTAATAATAAATAATAAAAGAACAAGAAAATACTTGGTAAATCAACACAGTAACTTTAGAGTTCAAAATCACAGGAAATAGTTAAAATGAGTGGATGTTTCCAGATCAAAGACAAAATACAAAATGCCCAGTCTCTCTCAGCGAGTGTTCTTAAATTAATATCAAATATTACTGCTGGGTTAGCTTGGATGACATCCCTTTTTTTCACCTGACTTAAGTTCCCAAGCTAAACCCCCATTCTAGCATTTGACATCTCCTTGTGAAAAATACATAGCCTTCAGATGCTTGCAGTTGCTAGAAGACATAAAACAATACTTACAAAGCAATGCAGAAGGCACCCTAGTTCTAGACATCCTGTCTCCTTGCTGCATTGAAACTAACTTTTATAGCACAATCATAAAACAATTTAATTTCAACTTATTTTCTTGAAGTTTTGCATGTTAACTTTATATGTTCCAGTTTCTATTGCACAAGTATATAGTTTATGTACATTTCTGTGCTTTTCCAGTAGGGTACTCTGTGGACACATCCTTGAAGTTCAGTACTGTACAAACCCTGTGCAATACATACTTCTGTATCAGCAGTTTAATATACACATAACATATAGTTCTCTTACATTTGTAAAACAAGCATAAGACAAGCGTAAGACAAGCATATGAATCGTGTTGATATTTTCAAATAACATATGATTATTTACAAAATCCCAGATAGCTGAGCTGGCAGTATTTCCCATGTCACAACATCATATACACATGGTTCCTCTTAGACACCTCAGCAATAACCCAGACAAAGAAGTGAAAAAAGTTGGATTGGCAAAAGCTTTACTATGTGAAGCTATTCTATCAGGCAGAAAATGTGCATTAAAAATTCACCAGCCTAAGAAGCAGAATCATTCTATCAGGCAGAGAATTAGCATTAAAAAACTCCACCAGTCTAACAAGCAAAATCATTTTTTAATAAGCTTACCCAGAATGAATGTGCGAAGATCAGGTTCATAACTACCTAGCTTACTTGCCCCACCTCTTATACAATGCACGCACAGAAAGTTCCAGTTGTCCGGTACTACACTATTTACTAAGGAGAGACAATAATATTCTGATGACTCCTGGCCTGTGGCACAGGAGAATGAAGCCCGGACTGTAGCCCAAGTAACTTCATTTCAAACATCAGGCGTACCTGATGAAGATGTCAGCTATGAGGGTTGGGCATGAACAGGGAGTGTAAACTCACCTGTCTCCTAAAGTACATGTGGCACCAGTCTCATATGAACAAGGACTGCAAAAACATTACATATGTCAAAGAGTGCACAATGTTAACTGCACTTGTTGAAAATATTACTGTAATTTCAGAAATGGAATGTCCACATTTTCCATACTCTAACTGACCAACAGAATACTGCTGGAAGCAAAATTCTGAAAATGCAGACCCTGGAAGGGTTTAACAAACTTACTGGGTCTGATGTGAAACTGTAGTCGTACAAGTTGTGATTAACACTTACAGGATTATTTCTTTCCTCTGATACTGGGTAACCATGTAACTGATATACATAAAGCAAGAGGGATGTAGGATACAAAACTCCCCATATGGAGGTGTGCTTGCTTGCTGATCACCTAGCAAAAAAAGAAAGTTACCTGTGATTTTAATCAGTTTCAATGACGCATGCTTTTTGCAGAATTTAACTTGATCAGTTTTTTCTGTGGAAAGTTATCTTTTTTGAATTTGTAGTGGTTCCGTCAAAAATTGTTTGTAGTTAAATGTGTACCAGATAAGCTAGTGAGAACAATGCCAAAGATACAAATATTAACTACATGACTACCACTGAGCGCCTCACTCCACTGTAACTAGGAATTACAGTTACAAGTTGCCAACAAGCTTCATCCTGCAGCCCTGAGTTTAATTCTTTCTTGGTTATTTGTCTACTCTGTGACTGACAAAAGTCACTTTACTAGAAATGGCCCCAGGTTAGCCCTGAGTAAAAACACTTGTGCCTAGTGTGATAATGTATTAGCAAAGAAATAAATCATGCTAACTCTTATGTAGCTCTCAAGGAAGAAGAAAACTTTACTTGGCTTGCAAATGATTTATAGCAACCCAGTTTAACAGTATAGATACATGAAAGAAACAAATATGATAAATATGATTATTTATCTTCATTATCAAATGTCAGTTGTACTTTGCCAATCAGAAAACATGTTTGTTCTGTCACATTTGTAGCACTGCCATGCAGTGTATTAATATCGCTTAACATAAAAAGTTCAAAGTCCCTGGCAATAACAGATATCCATTTTCATGTCACTGGTCAAACAAAAAGCAAACAGATATTCACTCAGCAGAAGAAGCCACGGTATTTTCACCACCACAATTTATGAAAAAATTAGCTTTTTTTCCATTAAGACTCAGCAAAGCAGATGTTTGAGAATTTAGTGCAAACTTTTACCTTCAGTGTTTAATGTCCATGGATGTGTAGTTCCAGAAAGAAAAGAGAAGTCATTCACAAGCAAATAACCAAACCTTCTATTTCCTTTGTCGACAAAATAACACCAGGAAAGCAGTCCCATATAGCACTGTCTGCATCCCCAAACAAACAAACCAACCTGCTTAGGGTTGTGTTTTCCCAGTATGCAACACCACAATACAGCTTGGAATCAGCACAGGTCATAGAACAGGGCATGTTCTTACATTCACCGCTGCAGTATTCCTTACTAATGGGATTCCCTGTCATGAAGCCCTCTGTCCGGCCAGTTAACAAAAGATTTCCATTGCTTTAAGGTATGCTGAACATCACTTGCTTACTCATTGTGAATGGTAGGGAATAAAAGTGATGTTCAGGCATACCATCCTCTGAACCTTTTTGCTGCCAGTCTGAACACTGTTTTACCACTGGTCTGTTGCATGCATCCATTTTTTTTTTTACCATTTTTCTGTTAATTGGCTTTTCTGTGCTTACTCCTGTTTGCTGGAGGACTCACAGTTACAGAGAAGTACTCAGTTGGGTTTTTAGTTACTTTTTCTGTTTCTTTAGTGCTGTTTGGAGTTAATGTCATCCAGGAAGGGTAAATGCCTGTGTGGGAGACTGATTCCCCATAAAGACCATCACGATAAGTGTCTTTTTTGCCTTGGTGCTGCTCACGACCATACGTCTTGTTCAATTTGTCAGTCGTTTGTCCCCAAACCTCATCATAGTAGGCTTTCTTCCCTTTCCTTGTACCTTGAGAACCAGCGACTTAAGCTTCTTGCTGTAGGTACTATGGATGGAATGTCCTCCCCCAAGGGTCGGCCGTGTAGAAAGAAGAAGGTGCCTAAGGTAAGGCCAGAATCTTCCTCTGTCCAGTCACTGCCAGGTGTTTCTCCTGAGGTTATTATGCACCCGGAGGCTCACCCAGTTGTTTTGTCAGATTCTTTTACTGTGTCTGGGTTGGAGGCCAGTGAGGATCTGGCAGGCAGCATGTCTGACGAGGTTTTGCAGGAGTCCATTTTGGGCATTCAGAGGGAACCACAGTTGACTTTTTCTGAGGGGTCTAATGGGGTGTCTTTCAGAAAGAGGTTCCTACTGCAGTTGTGGAATGCCATCCTGAGTCTGGGCTTTCTCAGGTTTCCAGGACAGCTGACCCTTTGAAGAAGAAACAGAAAACTAACCATGTCTCTTCTGCTCCTAGGGATCCACAAAGTGAGTGGTAGGCCTTTACTCAGGGGTTATTTAATGATTTACTGTCATTGCGGCCTCCTCAAGGGGTTTCAGTTCCTGCTCCTCCTTGGTCCACCTCTTCCTCTAAAAGGCCCAGAGAATTCCATTCTTCTGAGGTGGATACTGATGATGACTCCCTTGCTTATTCTGCCCAGATTCCTTCTCCTTTAGACTACAGGTCTGAGGAGGAGGATTCTCATACTCTTGATAATCCCTCTGAGGAAATTTCCTTGGGGACACGATCTCTAGGATGATGGACTTTTTTAAGTGGGATTGTGCCCAGGTTTCAGATATCCATAAGAGATACTATGAGTTACTGCAAATGGAATTTCCTAAACCTGCAGCCATTCCTCCTGTCTTGCCTGCTTTATTGGATGTTTTTTCCACTGCCCTTAAAGCGCCAGATTCTCTACCCTTGCTCCCAGGAAGTCTGATAGATTTTACAGTGTGCCTGAGGATTGTTCCTTTTTGTTTAAATGTCCTGCTGCTGACCCCTCTGTGGTGTCTGTAGCCTCTGATAAGCCATCTCAATTGCTTCCTTCGTCTAAGTTACTGCCTTCTGACAAGGACAGTAAGAGCATGGATAGGCTGGGTAAGAAAGTTTATACGTCCTCTACCCTGGCTTTTAGGGCTATTAGTTATCAGACCCATATTTCTAGGTATGTCTTGGCTCTCCTTTCTCAGGCCTGTCAGGGCTTTTCTGATCTTTATGACTCTAATAACAAATCTTCTGCTCTTTTCTTGCTTGGAACTTCCTCTCAGGTAGTTTTTCATTCTATCAAATGTAGTTATGATGCTGCATATGCCTTTTCAAGGGCTGCTGCTTCTGGCTCTGTTCTCAGGAGATATTCATAGCTTTGGCTTCAACCTTTGCCTAATGTGATTAAGGCTAAGTTGCTGGATGCTCCTCTGGATAATACTCTTTTGTTTGGTGAAGTGGCTGCTGGTTTATTTAAGTCTCTTCAGGACAAGGGGAAGGGTTTACAAGAGCTTAAGCATGTCTTTGTTTCTCCTGTGTCTAAATTTCAGTGGAACTGCCCTTCTAATCCAGCCATTGTTCATAAGCAGTCTCACCCTCCTTCTAAAGGGAAAAAGGGTAGTAAACGGACTCCTCCTGCTAAAGACACTCAGACTGCAGGGATTCTTAAGCCTTCCTTTCCTGACAAACCATGTGCTATCTGAATATCCACCCATTCCCAGCCAAATTCCTCTGTCTCTTTGTCTTTCTCTTTCTCTTCCTGTTTGGCTCCAGATCACCCAGGATTCTTGGGTTTTGTCAATCATTCATCAAGGGTACTTCATGGTCTGGATTTCCCATCCTCCTTTTATGGGCATTCCTCAGCCTCCTTGGGAACAGCTTCCTTTTTTCCCAGAGGTTTTTTGGGACCTCTTGTCTTAAGGTACTATTCAAGAAATGCCTGTGTCCCAAAGGGGGAAAGGTATTTATTCAAGAATGTTTCTAGTGCCCAGAAAAGAAGGTACTTTGAGACCTGTTCTAAACCTCTACAATCTGAACACCTTTATGAAGGTGCCTTCATTTTGGATGTTGTCCCTTCAGTCTCTTTTTCCTCTCTTGCTCTCTCAGGCCTTTATGGTGTCTCTGGACCTCAAGGATGCTTATCTCCAGATTTTTGCATTTTCTGTTGTTTCCTGGCATTTTCAGTTTTGTGCTTTGCCCTTTGGCCTTTCTACTGCCCCAAGGGTGTTCACCAAATGCCTCGCTCCCATGACTGCCTTTTGCAGGCTTCAAGGGATCCAAATCGTTCCTTATTTGGATGACCTGCCGATTCAGGTGTCTTCTCCAGAGGTCCTTTTGCAAAATCTTAATTTTACCATTTCTCTTCTTCAGAGCCTGAGGTTCACAATAAACTTCAACAAGTCTTCCCTGACTCCTTCTCAAGATCATGCCTTCCTGGGTTGCAGGTTTCAAATGGTGCCAATGCTGGCATCCCTGCCTCCTCTAAAGGCATTAACTCTCATTTCTTTCTTTCAAACTCTTCTTCCCCTGGCCTTCATTTCAACCAGGGAGTTTCTGAGAACTCTGGGGTTCATGGCTTCTACTATTCCAATGCTTCCTCTGGCCATACTCCACATGAGGAAGTTCCAGTGTTTTCTGAAGTTGTTGTGGCTTCACCATGCACATCCTCTAGACTTTCCTGTTCCTCTCCTCCCATTTCTCAAGGTTGAACTTCTGTGGTGGATTCAGCTGCTGTCTCTGAATCCAGCGCTCCCATTTCAGCCTCTGCTTCCCTCTCAGGATCTGT
Organism: Protopterus annectens; assembly: GCF_019279795.1. Taxonomy (NCBI): domain Eukaryota; kingdom Metazoa; phylum Chordata; order Ceratodontiformes; family Protopteridae; genus Protopterus; species Protopterus annectens. The sequence goes on from NC_056742.1 coordinate 232,719,496, forward strand.
TCACAGATGCTTCAGATTTGGGATGGGAAGAAATGTTTGGCTCCCTGAAGGTTCAGGGAGTGTAGTTGCCTCATCAGTGGAAGGAGCAAATCAACATCAAAGAGATGAGGGCTCTTCTGCTGGCTCTTCAGGCCTTTCATCTCAAGGTATTCACGGACAATACCACAGTCATGTGGTATATCAACAAAAAGGGGGGTACGAGAGCCTACCGTCTTTGCCGGCTGGCACTTCTGGTATGAGATCTGGCTATCCAATATCATGCGACTCTTCAGGCAGTTTACATTCCTTCAGATCGGAACATTGTGGAAGACAATCTGAGCAGGTCCTTTACTCAATCCCATGAATGGATACTTCACAGGGATGTGTTTATGGACATTGTTCACCAATGGGGTACTCCTTAAGTAGATCTCTTTGGCTCCCCTTTGAACAAACAACTTCCTCAGTTTTGTGCCAGAGTCCCAGGTCCTCTGGTCTGGAACATGGACACCCTCTCATTTTCTTAGAAGGGGAAGTTTCTTTATGCATTCCCTCCCCTTCCTCTCATTTCTGTTCAAGATTCAACAGGATGCTCCTAAAATCTTGTTCGTGACTCCATTTTGGCTGCGACAGCACTGGTTCCCTCTACTTCTGCATCTCACCAGGGGAAATCATCACAAGTTATCTCACAGGGTTGGATCTACTCACAGAAGATGAGGGGTCTCTCATCCATCCCCACCTGTCCACACTTCAACTGACACTGTGGGTGATAGGGTTTTGATTCCTCATAGACACCTTTTTTTCTGAGGACGTGCTGCAGGTCTTGCAGGAGGCCAGGAAGCCTACTACTATGCAATCTTACTTATCCAAATGGAAGAGGTTTTCTATTTGGTGTCTTTCTCGTGACATGGACCCACTTTCTGTGGATGTTCCTTTGGTTCTTTCTTATTTGTGAGTTGCTTAGTGCCAGTTTGACCTATTCTTCTATTAAGGTCCACTTATCAGCTCTTTCTGCTTGTCTGCCTTTAACTCCCCAGTTAGCTTCTAGATTTGAGGCTAAGCAGTTTCTTAAAGGTGTCCTTAATATTAAAACTCCCAGGAAGCCTGTTCCTCCTCCCTGGGATCTTAATTTTGTTATGTAAAAATTGACTCAGGCTCCTTTTGAGCCTGCTGTTTCAGCTTCCTTGCAACATTGTTCTTGGAAGGCAGTTCTTTTGTTAGCTCTTACTTCTGCCAGATGGGTGTCTGAGTTGCAGGCCCTTATGGCTTGTCCACCTTTTTTTTTTATATTTCATGAGGACAGGGAGTCCTTATGTATTAATCCTTCTTTATGCCCAAGGTGGTTAATGAGTTGTCACTTAATCAGTCTATTAATTTGCCTACCTTTTTTCCCTCTCTGCAATCTGACAGTGAGAGGGTGCTACATACCTTAGATGTGCATAGACAGCTCAGATTTTATTTGGATAAAACTAAAGATATCAGGAAGTCATACCAGTTGTTTCCTTTCATCCTAATTCTTTAGGTTTGGCTGTTTCCAAGCAAGCTATTTCCACTTGGATTCCAAAGGCTATTTCCTTTTGTTACACTTTTCATGGTGAGAACCTTCCTACTTCTATTAAGGTTCATTCCATTAAAGCTGTGGCTTCATCTGGTGCTTTTCTCAAAGGCTTAGACACCAATTCCATTCTTGAAGCTGCTACCTGGACTTCTGTGCATACCTTTACCAAACATTACCAGTTGGATGGTATCTCCAGAGCTAGAGCTGGTTTTGCTGCTGCCATTCTTCATGGCTTCTTGGAGGCTCTGCTGCTTCCACCTCCCAGGTTTCTTCTTGATCTTTTGCACTCCCTCATTAGTAAGGAACACTACAGCCATGAATGTAAGGACATAGTACAGTTGTGTAAAATTTTACCATAACGATAGATGTCCTTGCCTTCACCGCTGCAGTATTCACTCCCTCTCTCCATCCTTCTGGTCTTTTTCCTTTCTTTAGTTTACCTTGGACTGCTGTTCCTACTTGGGCAATTTGTTCTGAGGATGGTATGCTTGAATGTCACCTTTATGCCCTACCTTATGTAAGGAGTAAGCAGGTGATGTTCAGTGTATCTTAAAGCAATGAAAATCCTTTGTAAACTGGCTGGATGGAGGGCTTCATGGCAGGGGATCCCATTACTAAGGAGTACTGCAGCAGTGAAGGCAAGGACATCTACCGTTATGGTAAGAATTTACACAACTGTACTTTCTTCAGTAAAACATTCAACTCAACTACTCAACCCAGAGAAAAGTGCACCTTAAAAACAGGCAGACAAAAGCAGTTGAATACACTTACTCAGGAAACTTAATCAATCAACAGTAGCAAGATATTGATACACAAGACTTCCATCCCTGACTAAAACAGAAAGTCAGACTTTCCATTTTTAATTATTTGTTTTTTAAGTATTCAAGAAAACTATGATTGTTCTTTTAAGTCTAACATTTGGAGTTCTCCCCTCCCATCAGTGGGTTAAAGACAAACTCTAAAAATAACCACAATGGTGAAGTCTTAACCTTAATAAGGTATACTACAAAACGAAAAAAGTCATGGCTAAAATTAGAAAGAGCAACTCTCATAATGATAGGAGTTGTCTAACTAAATTAAACAGGAAACTAAAATGACTGATTAAGTCCAACAAAGACAATTATTTATTTTATTAATTTTTATTTTACATTTGTTCACTGGGGTGTCTGACTGAACCGAAAAGGCCATTTTTCAGCAGAGGCCCAGGTAAAAAAAGCTCCACACAGAAAAATTACAGATGCATTTAGATATTAAGACATGATCAGTATACACACAAATTACAATAGACATGTTTTTTACAGTGGTATGCAGCACAAATTATAAGGTAAAAACAGCCTTACAGGCTAAAAATAATGACAAGACTTTTTACAGCTATGTCCAAAAACTCAAAGGAAGCACATGAGTGTGCCAAACTGGTGGTCAGTGGTGCCACCTTCACCGAGCAGAGTGACATATCATTTTTGCTGGCTGACAAATTCAGCTCAAACTTCACCCCACTCCCCTACCTCCCTCCAAGAAATACCTATTAGCATAACCCCCCCCCCAACTATTAACAGGGAGCAGGTCCTGGTGACACTCACTAAGGCCAAAAACAGAACCCTAGTGGTCCCTGACATTATTCCAGGATACATCCTAAAAAGCTGGAAACATGGCATGTCAGGACCACTTGAGTCACTTTTCAACTATAGCCTCAAAACAGGCTTTGTACTGTGGGAATGGAGGACAACAATGGTTATCCTACTTCAGAAGGGTGGACCATCAACTTACTTTAGAAACTACAGGTCTATTAATCTGGCTAGTCTAATATGCAAAGAAATGAAATTAATTATCATGGAAATGATTAACAAAGACATAGGCAACCTTCAGACACTGGAGTCAACCCAGTCTGGCTTTGTCCAGGGAGGATCATGTTTACTAAACCTGGTGGACTTCTTTGAGAAGGTCACCAAGGCAATGGAAGAGGGGAAAACTGTGCTTACCGCCTACCTGGACCTGGCTAAGACATTCAATACAATACCCCACTTGGATATAGTTGACAAATGCACAGAAGTGGGTATAGATACCTACTTAACTCTGTAGTTTATTAGCTGGTTCAAAAGCAGGACCCAGGAAGTCATGATTGGTGATACCACCTCCACTAACAGACTGGTTTCCAGCAGGGTACCTCAGGGCGCTTTGCTCAGATTGCTCCTATATAGCATCTACTTCTTGGAGGTAAAGGCTAATATCAATGGCCTTTAGCTGACCAGGATAACAGATGACTACAAACTAGGAACTAACATAGGTTCTCCCATGAAACAAGCATTTTACAAGAGGGTCTAACACAGAAAAATGACTGGTGCCAAAGTCACAGACTAAAACTCAATTCAAAGAAATGCATTATAGCACCATTTGGGAAAACTGCCACCCAAGGTAATTACTCTATTGATAAGACACCCATGCAATTTGACCCAGTAATCAGGGATCTGGGAACATATGTAGACAGTAATATGGCATTTGAGCAGCATGTGACCAAAGTAGTAAGAAAATGATTCCATGTCACCCAACTTATAAGTAGTGGCATCCAGATCCAAGGAAGTCATAGTGCCACTTTGTTCAGCTCTTATCAGACCCATGGTTGAGTATAATGCCCCTTTCGCTATGTACCTAATTAAACATATGCAACAGATGGAATAGCCATAAAGGTTCCTTACTAGGAGAATCCAGGGTATAAACACCTTGTCCTATATGGATCACCTTAAAGCCCTATTTCTATAATCTGTCTCCAAAAGGTTACTGAGAGGCGATCTATGCCTGGCATACAAGACATCTTTGGATCCAGCTCTGATGGACCTATTGCACATCCACAAAATGAACATTATCAGAACCACGAGATTCAATGATTTAAATTTCATTTGTGACATAAATAAGGCATGTTTGTGAGGCTAATATGTGTCTCAGGGGATCCCCATCGTCTGAAACAGGTTCCCTATCCATATGAAGCAGAGCACATTCCTAACCCTATTGAAGTGTAACCTTGACCAATGGATGGGAAATCAGAAATTCTCCCTGGGTCAGGCCCCAATGTCTCTGATAGACAGAGGCAGACAGCAATGCCCAAACTAACATGCTTGCCCCCTACATAACCGCCTGAAACTTCCTAACATACCCCTCCTAGTAAAAGCCCATGATACATAGGGACACAATTGGATTGGATTGCATGGATAGACTTATAAAGGCCATGTTAGTTGTTAGCCTAGTATATAACTATGAACCTATGAACTTATTATGCTAATCCACCTGCAAGATGGTAGCATTAGTGGCGATGAAGCAGGGGCAACACTGCAAGAGATTTTACTTCTTCATATAACAACTCCAGAAGTACATCAGTGATGTCTGGTATTATAGGGGTTGATTCTTCCATGTGAGTGCCTGGACCCTTCAACTAATCCTCATAATATCTACATGATTGACTTGGAGCAACCTTTACAGTATATAAAAAATGCCTCAGTTAGCCAGCTCTATGACATTAGATAATAAAGCTCTAATTATAATGCAGGTTACCCAAGTTTAAGTATTTGCTTGCAGAAGCTGGCAGATGGGAAGGATTGGAAGTGAGCAGCTACTGCTATCTCAAATCTCATCCATCATAGGTGTAGGGTGTTGTACCCATGGGCCAAGAGATTGTGAGCACATGCTTCCAGTGTGCACTTGTCTGTTGCATAGAAACTATATGAAGGCAGTGTCGCTAAAGTCAACAGCAGCTGTTGAGCTTGTTGGACTTCTTCAAGATGGTGGTTCTAAGGAGATTGTAGGACACCCCACCGGACATGGAAGTTGCCCCACTCCTTACCACCGTAATCTCACTGAGCACCCTGGACAAATGGGTTGTAATGCCCTCACCTAACATGGCATAGAGCTCAACTCCATCACCGGTTCCTGAATGAAAACATTCCACAGAACCAACTATATCTAATAGGTATGCATGGGTACACCAGTGCTCCTCCATATCCACAGCCACAAAGAGTACATGCACAAGTCTCAACCTCTATATCCCACCCCCACTTCCCTATTGCACTGCAGATGTTCTGGGATAACCAATAAAGTCTTATTTGATTTCAACCATATAGAAACCACAAAGTATGGCTAAATATCAATGTATCACTATCCATGCCAAAACCAGGACCATAGTGGAGCATGCGTTTGGTCTTCTTAAATCCCAGTTCCACCATCCTAACATGTCTGAGGAGCAATACAGCATCCCCCTACCATATACTGCCACCGCATTGTAGTATGATGTATGTTCCATAACATCATCATTCATTGGCCAGCCAGCAAACCCTGGGACCCTCCACCAGAAGGACTTGTTGTAACCATTATCATACCATTCATTAAGCATGACAGTAACAGCAAAGGACATCAAGCAGTGACTGCAGAACATCCACCTGGCATAATCTTGCAAAGGATATGGCAGATAAGGTGAATAGGCAACATCCAGTCCATCTCTATAGGCCATGTCATGTACGCACTGGCAGAGTGCTGTCACACAGAATAAAATGTTGCCTGCTTGGTTATCCAGTGGTTATACTGGGTAGAACATGATCAAGTCACACTTTGAATTAAACAACTACACATACACTACACAGACAGAAGGGTGGTGATGTTCACAGCTGTCATTTGCTCATGTGCCTGGGGACTCAGGGGCACAAGACTGTCTACACTTAGGAAGTGGAGTAGTTCTACAGATGCAACCATGTGGAGGGGTGCTTAACAGTGTCAGAGATTATCTTCTCTGTTAAGAGGGTGGTGTGCCACTATTTGCCCTTACAGTATGGCCTCTACAAGCAGAGAGTCAGTTGGACTGTGCAGCAGGGTCCCTGTACCATTCAAACAATACTGCCCCAGATGTCTTAAGGACATTGATGTGGTAGAACTGGTCTAATAGGACCTGTAGGGAACAAAATATGAACAGCTCCACTCAGACAGACCCAGAGATGTTGCCAGTCATGACACTGGTATCAATATGATGCTACCCCAGTCTGTCAGGTGTAGAATGTGTTCCCTGGAATGATCAACAAATATGGCCACCATAGGTATGCACACAACTGTGTCCATTGGCAACACTGGGGTAAGCCTGTGTGTGTTTGTGTTTATATATAAATGTATCAAACTTATAAGATCTAATGCTTAGATGAGCTAATGACACAAAATAGAGCTGGGATTATTAAAAGTCCTGAAAATTGACAAAGAGCAGAACTCAGAAAGCAACTGGTTTTTTTTTTATTTTCTTTTGTTTTTTAAGATAGATGTGTCACTGTATTAGGAAGCAAGCATTCTCTAAGTAGTGATAATACCACACAATTACCTAGTTAATCTAATGTATAAAAAGGACAGATCAAAGAGGTTGGCATCTGAATACATATTTGGGGTGGCAGGGTCCTGCCTGTAACAGCGGTTCTTGGTAGTTTACAGTGGAAGAAAATGGGCAACCTGAAGGAGCTTAAGACAATTTGGAGATACTCTGAAGACTCCTTTTGGGAGCAGCCTTAACTGATATGAGAGGCTGCAGAGCTTCTGTGTTATATTGCACAAATGAATTTCATATGTTCTTTCATTTTTAATAAAAAAAATTATTTTATGGACACAGTGCCTCAGTCGTCTTGTTTTGTATTCCTCTATAAATGTTTTCACCAAATCACAATCACTGAACAAAAAAAAAATGCTGAAAAATTTCACTGGATCACGTCAGAGAAAATTTTATATACATTAAATACAGCCTCAGATTTTTTGCAGGGCATGTCCCCCCATACCCTCCCCCCATGTGCCTCTTACTTAACTATGGCAACTCCATAATCAAAGAGCTGCACAGAAAAAAAGAAAACTCCATATCCTTTTAATCATTACTGGTGCGCACGCACAAAGATCTAAAGATGGAAGGTCAACATGAAAGGGCATTGTATGTGACAAATGGTCTTCTAGGCTAACTTGCCTTGTAATTCCTATCAGGCACAACTTGTGGTAAATGCTGTTGAGATGCATCCCCCTCAATAAAAGTACAGATTAAATATCTCATTTTCTATAATAAATATAATAATAAAAAAACAGTTATAGTTACTTTTTGGGGAAACTGGAGTTTAAGAGACTGAGGCATCCAGGAAATGTAAAAGAACTGGATGGTGATTTGGAATTTTGAGATGGGAATAATGACTATTTATTGTTTATTTAAAGTTTTGTTCATTTATTTTTAAGTAAGTCAGGACTGTAAACGCCTTTGTCTGTTGGTGGGGGGAGGGGTAGTGGTGGTTTGAAGTGGGTTGCACTACATAGTGCATGGTTCTGAAAGCAGCAAGCTGAAGTAAATTCCTAAGCTGTTACTTAATACATTTATTCATTTGATCACATGTAGAGGTCTCACGTGCACATTGTTAAGGAATGTGGTCTGAAATGTTGGGTATGGAAGCATTCTGTGGATGAAAGTGACTGACTGACCCTGCAGCCATTTGCTGAAGTTAAACTGTCATTATTCTGACCTTGTGATACTACAATGTATGTTTGTAAAACAAGTTAAAATAAATTACCGTGGTGACTAAGTGAAGCAAAGTTCAAATGCATTACTCTGGCTATTATTTTGTATCATATTTAGACATCTAAGATGTGCACAGCCATCAAATTTGGCTTTAATTCCTTGATACAGGAACTGTATGTGTATAAGTTGTCTAACTGTATAATAAATTAAAAAATAGTTTTGCATACTTTGTTGCAATGGGCAAAGTGCCCTTTTTTGACTTAGCTGGAATCTTAAACTTGGGATCATATATACATTAGGGCTTAATGAGCGTATACAAAAAAATGTATTTATTCATATAAAACCCCAGTGATCATTTTCTTAATTTAGTTTATAAGATCTGATTATATGAAAATTACGTAATATGCAATTGATTATATCTTCTTATATACTGACTGAATTTATTCAGTGTTCAGATTTTGAATTAAGGCACTGGGTTTGATATTAATTGATGGAATATTTAGAAACACTGGAAAACATGCGTGAAGCCAGAGGTGATACCAGACTAAAAGTGAATGAAATGTGCTTACTCTAGGCTGAAGTAAGCAAAATGTATTTCTCTTTGTATGTTGTTTTTCTCTTCTGTTTCTGACATGTTGATTTGCAATGTATATGTTACCTAACAAACACTTTTCTTGTTCAGATATTAAAGGACAGAGTGAGGGGCTAGTTCACAGACAGGATGGCATGTTCTCCTAAAATAAGAGACAAGGATGAAACAACATCAGAATGCAATGGTCACTGAAACTTTTAACACCTATTTTGGATGCAAGTAAAAAGGAAACAGCTGTGAAGTTATTGGGACACCCTCTTACTGCTGTGATTTGTGTGGGTCTAGCTGGTTTATGACCAGTATCCATAGCAACAATGATGTCACACAAGGACTTCAGCTGTATAACTGTGACTGAATGAAATGTTAGGAGTCTAGTGTGAAGTTGCTATGAGAACATCCTATCTGTGGAAATTAGCTAGTCGTGTTAAGGTACAGTACTCCTTGTAGCAGCTAGCTAGGAAACTTAGATAGCTGGAGTTACATTTTTCTGGATGCATTCCATTTATGTTTAATGCACTTTACTTTAATCTTCTTTGTGTGCCAACCTATGTATATTTTATTTGGTCTCCGTGCTATTTTCTTTATTATTTAAACAAAACCTATTTTAATTTTCTTTAAGTTATTGTGGATGATTATCTATTTATTACAAGAGTATTTATGCACTGTTGCTTAATTGAGAAGAGAGTAACCATTTACACTCAGGAATAACACACTGTAGGGGCCACATCGTTGCAGCTGTTTTGGCTGACCACCTGTAAAACAGATATCAAGTAGCGCAATCAGGGAATACCAGTAACTGGAAGTCTCTGACTTTCTTCGGAGTGGTGGCAGTACTACCAGGCCCAGGAAGAAAGCTGTGTGGAATTGGAGGATTCAACAGCCTTCCCTGGAAATTGTGTGCATGTGTGTGAATGTGAAAAATAATACTTTGAGTGAAAGGCAGTTACTGTGGATAGAAGGGAACTGGAAGACATTGGTTCAGGAATAGGCTCAGGGGACTCATGGGCATGGCTTAGGAGGACCTAGGACAGGCACAGCAGCAGCAAAATGTCTGGTATAACAGGACAGCTAGAGCCAGAGAATATTCTTTAGGGTATCAGGTGATGATGCTTATTCCTGTAAGACAGAACAAGCTGCAGGCAGCCTGGGAGGGCCTTTTTACCATTATGAAAAAGGTGAGTGCTGACAACTACATGGTAGAGTTTCCAGGTAGGAGGCCAAAGTACATACTCTACCATGTTAACATGTTAAAGTCTTATCATGATAGAGGGGTCCTGGTACTTAGCATTTGTAGTGAGTTGCAGGAGCAGTCAGAAAGGGGTCTAGAACTAGATCTCCTTGGTGATGCTCGATTTGACACCTTGGTGGATGAGGTGGCCCTTCTCCCTCAACTGATCTGTGACCAGGTTCAGGAAATAAGAGCAGTATTGCAGGAATTTGGAGATATGTTTACTGATAAACTAGGGTGTACCCACTTGGTGGAGTACCATGTTGACACAGGACCTCAGTGACCAGTTAAACAATCTTCCCACAGAGTACCTGAAAGAGTTAGACAAACTCTGAAAGAGGAACTGAAGGGTATGCTGGAACTGGGAGTAATTTAAGACTCCAACAATCCCTGGGCCTCACCTTTGGTCCTGGTATCTAAGAAGGATGGCACCACCCACATCTGTGTGGATTACAGGAAAGTGAACAGCCATACAGAGTCAGATGCTTACCTAACGTCCAGGACACATGAAGGCTTAGAGCAGCTGGGTAGGGCTAAGCATCTCACTACTACTGACTTCACAAAGGTTTACTGACAAATACCCTTGATACCTACAACCAGTGAGAAATCAATGTTTGTGACTCCATTTGGGTTGTATGAGTTTACAAAAATGCCTTTTGGTATGAAAAGTCCCCCAGCAACCTTCCAGAGACTGGTAGGTCACATCCTAACAGGATCAGGAGACTATGTCATTGCTTATTTGGATGATATTGCCATCTACAGCTAGTCCTGCACAGAACATGTGCAACATGTCAGAGAAGTGTTGGGCAGATGGCAAAGGGCAGGGCTGACTATCAAGGCTAACAAGTGTCAGGTGGATATGGCAGAGATATCTTATCTGAGTCACAAAGTAGGTGGTGGAAGGATCAGACCACAACTTGCCAAGGTTGAAACTATTCAAGCATGGCCTACCCCTACTACCTAGAAACATGTACATGTGTTCCTAGGGACAGCTGGGCACTATAGAAAATTTGTTCCCCAGTATAGTACAATAGCTACTCCACTTAGAGACCTAAACAGGTAAGATAGGCCAGATAATGTTGTTTGGATACCAACTTATGAGAAGGCATTGCAAAAGCTCAAGGAGTCTCTTAGCAGACCCCCTCTATTAGCTCAGGAATTCATTGTATAGGTAGATGCTTCTAACAATGGAGTGAGGGCTGTACTTAGCCAGGTTTCATCAGAGAGAGAGGAGCACCCTATTATGTATTTGGGTCACAGACTTCAACCCAGAGAGGAATCTTATGCAGCCATAGAGAAAGAATGCCTGGGTATAATTTGGGCACTGCATAAGCTACAACCTTATTTGTATGGGAAAAAGGTTACTGGGGTTACAGATCATGACACTTTTAAATGGCTACACAGAGCAAGTAGACAGAATGAAAAACTTCTTAGATGGAGTTTAGCTTTGCAGTCCTATAACATGGCTATCCCACATAGCTGTGGTAGTGCCAACAGTAATTCAGATGGATTATCTAGAAGGGGTATGGGATAATGTAGAAAAGACTGCACCTTTGTCTCAAGTGGCGTTTCTTGAGGGATACCTCCAGAAAACTCGCTTGAGGTTAATAAAGGGGTGAGAAATATGAAGCCAGAGGTGATGCCAGGCTTAAAGTGAATGATTTGGAAATGTGCTTATGCTAAGTTGAAGCAAAACAAAATTCATTTTGCTTTGTATGCTTTTTCTCTTCTGTTTCTGGTATGTTGATTTGCAATGTGTATGTTACCTAGCAAACACTTTTATTTGTCCACATGTTAAAAGAGAGAGTGAGGGATTACTTCACAGACAGAACTGCGCCTTCTCCTAAAATAACAGATGAGGTTGAAACAATATTGGAATGCAATGGTCATTGAAACTTTTAAGACCCATTTGGGATGCAAGTACAGAAGAAACAGATGTGAAGATATTGGGACAAATTCGTACTGTTGTGATGTATGCGGGTCTAGCTGGTTTATGACCAGTATCCGTAGCAACAATGAAGTCACACAAGGACTTGGGCTATATAATTGTGACTTTGTGAAATATTGAGAGGCTAGTGTGAAGCTGCTGTGAGAACATCCTATCTGTAGAAATTAACAAGTCTTTTTAAGATACAGTACTCCTTGTAGCAGCTAGCTAGAAAACTTAGATAGCTGGAGTTCAAGTTTTCTGCATGCATTGTATCTATGCTTAATGCACTTTAATCTTCTCTGTGTCCCAACCTACGTATATTTTATTTGGTCTTTGTGCTATTTTCTTTATTATTTACGTAAAACCTATTTTAATTATCTTTAAGTTATTGTAACTGGTATTTATTTATTACAAGAGTATTTATGTACTGTTGCTTAATTAAGAAGAAGGTAACCATTTACATTGAGAAATAATATACTCTAAGGGTCACGTCTTTGAGACTGCTTTGGCAGACTATCTGTAAAAGAGATATCAAGTAGTGCAATCAGAGCTTGCCAGTAACTGGACGTCTCTGACTTTCATCAGAGTGGTGGCAGTACTAGCAGGCCAAAGAAGAAAGCTGTGTGGAACTGGAGGATTCAGCAGCCTTTCCTGGAAATTGTGTGCATGTGTGTGAATGTGAAAAATAATACTTTGAGTAAAAGGCAGTTACTGTGGATAGATGAGCACTGGGTGACATTGGTTCACAGAGAGAGTGGTGTAGCTCTGTAAGTGAACAGTGTACAGTCTAATTTTGGTGTGGAGGTACTTGCATCACACCACCAAGGAAATACTTGCATCACACCACCAGTATTACATAGACCCATTAAACCAGAACAGGCAAAAAAACACACATAAATACATGGAAAAATACTCGGAGGCTCTAAATAAAAATCTGCAAAACCAACAGAGACCTCCAAAGCAAACATCCAAGCAACCTACACCACCCAACACAAACCATGAAACACATACTTCACAAAACCAGTGTGCCATGCAATCACAGCCCTTAAGGCAAAACAAATACCCAACATACTAGTAATAGGTGACTCTATAGTCAGGCACACTGATGTCCCACTCACTAGGCTGAATAAGGAGAAGGTTACTGTTAGCTGCCTGTCAGGTGCCAGGATCCTCCACATAACATACACAATGAGGTCACTCCAGAACAAGTACAAATATGACTCTGTCATTGCCCATGTTGGTGTGAATGACCTGAGCCGTACATCCCTGGACTACATGAAAAGAGACATGGAAGAACTCTCTGATCATGTAGCCCAGGTCGGTATGACCTTGACATTGAGTAGCATCCTGCCCTCACCAAGAATGATACCACGGTATAAAGAAAAAAATCTCGATTTCAACAATTGGCTATGTTTTTGGTGTCATTCCAAGGGGATACAGTGTCTGTCTGCCTGGGATGACATGCTCGACAAGCCACTCTGCTTCGCTAGAGACGGCTTGCACCTGTCACCCTTAGGCTTTCGAATACTTGCCAAGGCTCTTGCCACCCCCATAGTGCCTTTTTTAGGCAAGGCTCAAAAGACAAATCCACCACCGTAAATAGCACATGTAACAAAAATCTGAGGGTAATGCTACTCAATGCCAGAAGTCTAAACCTCAAAATGCATGCACTCGAGGCACTCCTCAGTATGGAGAAAATCGATATATGTGCAGTAACAGAAACCTGGTTTAAGGCTCCAGAGAGCACCCCAGCACTACCAGGCTACAACTCATACCATACATTTTGGCCACAGAACCCAAACTGAAATACAAAAGGTGGGGGCGTATCCATATTCATCAAGGATACCCACACCTCCAGGTTAGTGGCACAGCATGATGCTTCAGAGATCATCCTTGTGCAACTAACAATGGGAAAAACTGCAATTCAAATTGTAGCTTGTTACAGATCACCTACCATGTCCCAGGACCCCCATTCCACGTTTATGGAAACACTGGGAAACCATAAAAGTCCTACCAAACACCCTAATATTGGGTGATTTCAATTACTCAAAAATTTACTGGGAGAACTACTCAAGTACTAACTCCATTGCCCAACTCTTCCTAGAATTTATAAACTCAAATGCCCTGGTTCAACTGGTCAACACTCCCACCAGAGGTGACAACATATTGGACCTGGTCATCACCAACATGGGCGACCGGTATTCCACACCAGAGGTCAACCCCTCGCTGGTTAGATCTGACCATAAACAAATCACTTTGGATATCCATAATCCACCCCACCCCCGGACAAGAAAGCCACCATGAAAAACTTTTCAAAAGCAAACTTCATGTTACTTAAGACCGAGGTGGAAAGTTTCAAAGCCCTCATGCTGAAGGATAACACTGTCCAAGCTGCAAAATCCTTTACTAATGAATTCTACGGACAGCTACAAGAATGCATGGATCGTGCCATCCCAAGCAAAACCAAGACTCACTCCTCCAAGAAAAGGAAACCAATTTGGTGGACTCCTGCCATAAACAAGCTATACAACAGAAGGAGGAAACTAGTACAGAACAGAGTAAAATCCCAAGAAGGGAAGACATCCCTGATCAGTATCAGCAAGAAACTACGATCCCTCATAAAATCATCCAAGGCGAGCTTTGAAAGAAAAATTGCCAAGGACACCAAAGATAACCACAAGGCATTCTTTAGCTATGTCAAGAATCTAAGTGGCAATGCTCAGATCTGCTCGGAGTTAGTACAGAATGGCACAAAATACACCGAACCAACCAATATTGCTAACATCCTGGCAGACAGGTTCAGTGCAAACTTCGCCCCCCTCTCACCCCCAAAAGTGCCCATAACCATACCAGAAGACTGTAGAGTCCCTGAAATCACAGACACTCAGGTTAAAACAGCCCTTTCCAAAGCCAAAAAACACAGCATCAATGGGACCGGATGGTGTCCCAGGCTGCGTCCTACATGAGCTCAAAGATGAACTAACCCTCACCTAAGCACACTGTTCAAACTCAGCCTCTCCACAGGCAGATCATGCCTCCTACACCTGGTGGACTTCTTTGAGACAGTTAACAAGGCTATAGATGAGGGAAAGGTGATACACACAGCCTACCTAGACCTCGCTAAGGCCTTCGACACCATTCCCCATTCTGGTATTATAGACAAGCTCACCAGCCTGAACATAAACCCATACATCACAAGATGGGTTGCCAACTGGCTCATGGACAGAACCGTGACACACTAACCCACGCACGTTCAAGCTTGCACGGCCCAACAGCAGAACAGAAACAAACAAGAGCCAGCAACCGGTTCCCAAAAGCTTTAATGAAGCAAAAATAGTGTCAAAGACACTAACACTCTCCAAACAGAAAAAAACCTCAAACTAGTTTCGGTGTAATACCTTCTTCAGTGAGGAAAAAAACCATGATAATTCCATAAGACATGCTCCTTATATATACATAAATAATTAGCCAATGACCAAATGGCTAACAATCAATTACAAAACCAGATTTAAAGACATGCATCACCCTAAAACCTAACTAATAAGTAAAAATTCATAAATGCACAAACTGTGCATGAATAATACAGTTTAAACAAAAATATAATGTCAATAACAATAATGTGTTGCCAAGATGTGGTATATAATAGCTTATAAGTGTATAATATATTAATATATTATAAATGGTCATTCAAACCTGGTGAAAAAAGGGCTCCCAGGTGAATGATCCAATATTTCTCTTTCATACTTAAAACACTCTGCCAACCAGTCTGATTGGACCTATTGCCCTGTACTTTATCAATGACACAAAATATGAATTTGGCAGATGGATGCTTAACAGTATGTTGATATAATGCATTGCTGATTTTGTGAGTCCGAATGTCACTACGATGTTCTCCTATTCTAGTTCTGAGGGACCGTGAGGTTTTACCAACATAAAAAGCCTGACACTGACATATAGCTAAATAAATCACCCAACATGTTGAACAATTGGCAAATATACGTATATCAAATATCTTACTAGTATTGGCACTGGAAAATTCCTTAGTTTTGTTAATACTTGTACAGGAAGTGCAATGACCACACGGGAAAGTCCCCAACAACTCATCACCAGTGAGGGTAAGTTGTCTGTATGTTGCACCTCCACTGTCCTGATGTTTATAATGAGAAAATAACATGCCCAAAGTTTTGCCCCTCCTGTAAGAAATAGAACATTGGTCGGTCAAAATATGACGAAGATGTTCATTGGCCAAAAGTATATTCCAATTATTGTTCAACACACTTCTAATCAATTGGTGATTCTTCCCAAATGTAGTAATAAATCGAATGGTATCACCTTTAACAGTGTCCTTAATCTGATATTTTAAAAGATCTGATCTAGACTGCTGGTCTGTCCACACCCTGGCACTAGATATGTCCCTGATGGAGTAACCTCTATCAAGAAATCTATGATTTAAATCCTTTATGGCATCCTCATGATCCTGAGGAGATGAATTGATACGTTTAAGACGCAGGTATTGTGATTTAGGGATGTTGCGGATGGTGTGACGTGGGTGCATGCTTGACGAATGAAGTAACGTATTAAATTGTGGGTACTTCCTATGTATTTTAGTACTTAGGGTATTATCATCATTCCGATATACCGTGACATCCAAAAAGTCAATGGTAAACTTATGGTATGTTATAGAGAATTCAATACCCCAAACATTGCTGTTCAAATGTTCCACAAATTCCATCAAATAGTCAACATCCGCACGCCACACCATCCAACAATCATCAAGATAGCGTCTCCAAATATCCATCTCCTCTAAGTAAATGTTATGCAAAGGATCATATATGAGACATTCCTCCAGGTATGCCATAAAGAGGTCAGCGTATATAGGGGCAAAAGAAGCCCCCATAGCTGTACCTCTGAGTTGCCAATAGCAATCACCCTGGAAGAAAAAAACATTTTTATTCAGAACATACTCTGACAAACATACTAGTAGCGTGTTAAATCCGGGTGGGTATAGATCAGATCTTTGAAGCCAATAGTCCAACGCCTGTAGGCCAGCCCAATGGGGAATGCTCGTATAAAGAGATTTCACGTCTAAAGTACACATTATCCATTCTGGATCTAATTGTGTATCAACAATAATGTTTAAAAATTCCGTGGTATCCTGTATACGAGCTCTAACCATGGGCAATAATGGCTTAAGATATGATGTTAGAAAAACCGATAAAGGTTCTGTAAGGGATCCATATCCGGACACAATAGGTCTCCCAGGAGGAGCACTGAGAGATTTGTGGATTTTGGGTAACAGATAAAGAATCTGCTTTTGTGGATCACCAACTTGAAGATGACTAGCAGTTTTGGATGAAATAATACCTTCTTGTACTGCTTGTTGGATAAATACGTCAATGTCTTGTTTAAACTGAGGTGTTGGATCTATCCTCATGTGCTTATAGCACTGGGCATCAGACAACTGTCTTAATCCTTCCTGTACATAGTAGTCATTATTCAGGACAACCACCGCACCCCCTTTATCCGCCTGGATAATGACAATTTTATGATTTTGTCTCAATTCAAACAAAGCTTCCCTCTCAGAAGGTGTGATATTGTCCTGAGCTATATTGATGTTGAAATTTGGAAAATGTAGGTCCCTCAAAACAGCTTGTTGGAAAATCCCAACATTTTTATTCATTGGAGGTTGGAATGTTGATTTTTTAAAAATAAAATCAGTAGATCTTTGAGTGACAGGATTACTCTGATCATTAAAGAAAATTTTTAAATTCAACTTTCTGCAAAATTCAATAACATCAACAGATACTGAATAATGGTCAAAGAAAAAACTTGGGACAAAACCCAATCCTTTATTAAGAATGCAATGTTGTTCTTTAGTAAGTATATGATCAGACAAATTCAGGACATTGTCAAAAGGTTCAACTATTTGTTCAACAGTGCCTGAACTAACCCTGTCATAGAATCTGTATTCATGTCTGCTCTTATGCTTCCTCCCCCCTCGGGATTTCCCAACATGTCTAAAGGGAACTTAGATTGATTTTTCTTTTTTACAGGAGATCTGACACTGGTGCCTCCCTCGCTGTCAGTGTAGGATGACTCCTCTCCTGAGGTACTAGTGTAACTGGAATCATGATGTTTTAAAATTGACCTAGGTCTTTTCTTTGATTTACCCACATTTACCATTGGTCCTGCGTCCCTGAATCTGACACTCCTTTGAACCTGAAATGGTTGACCTCTCTCATAATCATGTATATCCCTAGAAAATTTTTTAAGTTTTCTATCCTTCACCATATTATCATAAACCGTAAGTTCCTTAGACAACCGCTCAACACAACTGGAATATTTGTTACTATCCTTGTATTTTTGGCATTCCATACTTAGATGTTTTACCTCCTTAAGCAAGATATCTACTGTTCTTTCATAATAATCCAATAAAATCTTCACAAATACCATTGAACCCTTCCTTAGGGCATCATCCCATTCCTCTGTGAGTCTCTGTTCAGATCTACCCACAAGAGGGCGTAACTTATCTGAAGGCCTCTGGGTGCCAAGCCTTTATGAAAATAGGCCTTAAACAACCTTAAATGCCAAATATTGGCTCTGAGACCCCTGAGTCCCTTATCCAATCTACGAATGCCAAATCACAACCCCTTCACTGTTTGGGTTGTTTATATTTTGGTTGTTGCTTGGGGCTTCCACAAGGCCAAAGATGGCTATATCCTCCATATCAGCACACAACCCTGATAATATTTGGTCCAAATCCATATTGAAAAAAACGTGTGTTGATCAGTCGTCCAAGGAAGTACCCCAATATTAAGACAAAAAAGCAATAGAATTCAAGGGACGAAAAATGAATAAATGTAGTCAGCCAGGACCTAGTGTATATCATTCAATATACTTATCCAAATGAAATGGAGTCATCCCCCATACACTGAACTGCTGTACTCATTCATCCTTTGGAAAATGTAAAATAAGACATGGCCTCACATAATAATAATGAAAAAATATTCAATTATAATTACCAAATCAGAAAGTATTTGTTGAAAAACAATGTTAGAAGAAATATTTGTTAGAAAAAATATTTACATTTGTCACTACCTGAAATAGACAGTGCATATAATACAATCATAACATGTGCCACATCGCATAAGTTCAAAGGGTGCAAAAAATTTTTTAGACCCTGAACAGATGATACCATAAAGATGTTACCATCCCATAACAAAATGGCCATTGATTAACAATAGTACAAAAAGGTGTGCTAAACCAAATGTTATCCTACTCAATTAAAGTCTAACTCTAATGATGGCTAGCAAACAATATTATTCAGTCCTGACCCAAAATAGTCATAATATTTCAAAAATGAAAATGTCTATAAAAATGTCTATGAAAATAATGGGCATGACCACAATAAATGTGATCAGATAACAAATAATATACCTGAATCCAAGGGGTTAAGCACACATATACAATAATAATGTATGATTACCCTGTCATATAGTCCCTGTATAACAATTAGACATGAATACCATAATTTGTATTCCGATTGTCATGGACATTACTAAAACCCATATAGTATCAAAGACATTTCCATTATAAGAAAGAATATAAACTCAATGTATAAATATACCTATGTCTGGCCTGAAAGGACCTATGATATGCAAAGCACACACAATATTGTACCTAATTATCAACCAAAAAATTTTTACATTAGCATATTATGATAGTAAGTACAGATTGTATATGTATATCACATAAGCCCCAAATATCCTGAAATGAAACCCTTCTTATAAAAAATGGGCTCAAAGAGTGATTATGTACCTACCCCTATGGCCAAAAAATGAAGTCGTAACATGTAGTACACAATTTCAATAACATTTGAAAAACGTACATATGTTAATACAACATATTAAACATGTACATAGCATTCGCATATGACACTTGTAATTCAAATAACACATCTGACTGTATAATCACAGCCCAATAAACAAACTGTCCCAATCTGGAAAAAAGTCCAGTAAAATTGTTGAATAGCATGCATCAAAAACAAGGCGCCATCATGGCGAAGGCCTCAGCATGTTCGTATTTAGTATGCCCACAGATGAACCCGTAGCAATCCTAAGAAGCGTTGCTGCAAACAGTTATAAAATATGTCCACATGAAAGATGGGAACATACAAAATTAAAGTCAAAAATGTACGCCTGTATGAAAAACAGAACCAACCATGCCTGCAGCAAACATTCCGTAATGCTACTTCGCCAATCCCGTACAGAACAGGTCCAATTAAACAATGGCGTAAAAAACAAAAAACGCCTAAAATGATGTAATGGTTGTCCAAAAATATAATGAACTCCTATTCAATAGATAGACTGAACCAGCCACCAAACTAAGGAATTTTCCAGTGCCAATACTAGTAAGATATTTGATATACGTATATTTGCCTATTGTTCAACATGTTGGGTGATTTATTTAGCTATATGTCAGTGTCAGGCTTTTTATGTTGGCAAAACCTCACGGTCCCTCAGAACTAGAATAGGAGAACATCGTAGTGACATTCGGACTCACAAAATCAGCAATGCATTATATCAACATACTGTTAAGCATCCATCTGCCAAATTCATATTTTGTGTCATTGATAAAGTACAGGGCAATAGGTCCAATCAGATTGGTTGGCAGAGTGTTTTAAGTATGAAAGAGAAATATTGGATCATTCACCTGGGAGCCCTTTTTTCACCAGGTTTGAATGACCATTTATAATATATTAATATATTATACACTTATAAGCTATTATATACCACATCTTGGCAACACATTATTGTTATTGACATTATATTTTTGTTTAAACTGTATTATTCATGCACAGTTTGTGCATTTATGAATTTTTACTTAGTTAGGTTTTAGGGTGATGCATGTCTTTAAATCTGGTTTTGTAATTGATTGTTAGCCATTTGGTCATTGGCTAATTATTTATGTATATATAAGGAGCATGTCTTATGGAATTATCATGGTTTTTTTCCTCACTGAAGAAGGTATTACACCGAAACTAGTTTGAGGTTTTTTTCTGTTTGGAGAGTGTTAGTGTCTTTGACACTATTTTTGCTTCATTAAAGCTTTTGGGAACCGGTTGCTGGCTCTTGTTTGTTTCTGTTCTGCTGTTGGGCCGTGCAAGCTTGAACGTGCGTGGGTTAGTGTGTCACTGTTGTGTCTTCCTCGCTGTTGGCGTTGGCTCCCTGGCTGTTGCAGAGATGACTCCTCTCCTTTGGAATTTGGACTTATTCCTTATATGAAGACTATTTGGATTTATTGCATGCTCCGGTTGTCGCAGGCTCAAGAGTGGTGACTTTTCTTTATTATAATTTTGGTCTTCTCATTACATTCTTAAGCGTCTAGTTTACAATAGACTGCCACGTTTTTTTGTGCTCCGTAATTGTTATATTGGAGCGCACAGTTTGGTGGCTGGTTCAGTCTATCTATTGAATAGGAGTTCATTATATTTTTGGACAACCATTACATAATTTTAGGCGTTTTTTGTTTTTTACGCCATTGTTTAATTGGACCTGTTCTGTACGGGATTGGCGAAGTAGCATTACGGAATGTTTGCTGCAGGCATGGTTGGTTCTGTTTTTCATACAGGCGTACATTTTTGACTTTAATTTTGTATGTTCCCATCTTTCATGTGGACATATTTTATAACTGTTTGCAGCAACGCTTCTTAGGATTGCTACGGGTTCATCTGTGGGCATACTAAATACGAACATGCTGAGGCCTTCGCCATGATGGAGCCTTGTTTTTGATGGCGTACTATTCAACGAATTTTTACTGGACTTTTTTTCCAGATTGGGACAGTTTGTTTATTGGGCTGTGATTATACAGTCAGATGTGTTATTTGAATTACAAGTGTCATATGCGAATGCTATGTACATGTTTAATATGTTGTATTAACATATGTACGTTTTTCAAATGTTATTGAAATTGTGTACTACATGTTACGACTTCATTTTTTGGCCATAGGGGTAGGTACATAATCACTCTTTGAGCCCATTTTTTATAAGAAGGGTTTCATTTCAGGATATTTGGGGCTTATGTGATATACATATACAATCTGTACTTACTATCATAATATGCTAATGTA
Organism: Protopterus annectens; assembly: GCF_019279795.1. NCBI lineage: Eukaryota > Metazoa > Chordata > Ceratodontiformes > Protopteridae > Protopterus > Protopterus annectens. The sequence goes on from NC_056742.1 coordinate 232,741,414, forward strand.
AAAATTTTTTGGTTGATAATTAGGTACAATATTGTGTGTGCTTTGCATATCATAGGTCCTTTCAGGCCAGACATAGGTATATTTATACATTGAGTTTATATTCTTTCTTATAATGGAAATGTCTTTGATACTATATGGGTTTTAGTAATGTCCATGACAATCGGAATACAAATTATGGCATTCATGTCTAATTGTTATACAGGGACTATATGACAGGGTAATCATACATTATTATTGTATATGTGTGCTTAACCCCTTGGATTCAGGTATATTATTTGTTATCTGATCACATTTATTGTGGTCATGCCCATTATTTTCATAGACATTTTTATAGACATTTTCATTTTTGAAATATTATGACTATTTTGGGTCAGGACTGAATAATATTGTTTGCTAGCCATCATTAGAGTTAGACTTTAATTGAGTAGGATAACATTTGGTTTAGCACACCTTTTTGTACTATTGTTAATCAATGGCCATTTTTGTTATGGGATGGTAACATCTTTATGGTATCATCTGTTCAGGGTCTAAAAAATTTTTTGCACCCTTTGAACTTATGCGTTTTGGCACATGTTATGATTGTATTATATGCACTGTCTATTTCAGGTAGTGACAAATCTAAATATTTTTTCTAACAAATATTTCTTCTAACATTGTTTTTCAACAAATACTTTCTGATTTGGTAATTACAATTGAATATTTTTTCATTATTATTATGTGAGGCCATGTCTTATTTTACATTTTCCAAAGGATGAATGAGTACAGCAGTTCAGTGTATGGGGGATGACTCCATTTCATTTGGATAAGTATATTGAATGATATACACTAGGTCTTGGCAGACTACATTTATTCATTTTTTCTGCGTCCCTTGAATTCTATTGCTTTTTTGTCTTAATATTGGGGTACTTCCTTGGACGACTGATCAACACACGTTTTTTCAATATGGATTTGGACCAAATATTATCAGGGTTGTGTGCTGATATGGAGGATATAGCCATCTTTGGCCTTGTGGAAGCCCCAAGCAACAACCAAAATATAAACAACCCAAACAGTGAAGGGGGTTGTGATTTGGCATTCCGTAGATTGGATAAGGGACTCAGGGGTCTCAGAGCCAATATTTGGCATTTAAGGTTGTTTAAGGCCTATTTTCATAAAGGCTTGGCACCCAGAGGCCTTCAGATAAGTTACGTCCTCTTGTGGGTAGATCTGAACAGAGACTCACAGAGGAATGGGATGATGCCCTAAGGAAGGGTTCAATGGTATTTGTGAAGATTTTATTGGATTATTATGAAAGAACAGTAGATATCTTGCTTAAGGAGGTAAAACATCTAAGTATGGAATGCCAAAAATACAAGGATAGTAACAAATATTCCAGTTGTGTTGAGCGGTTGTCTAAGGAACTTACGGTTTATGATAATATGGTGAAGGATAGAAAACTTAAAAAATTTTCTAGGGATATACATGATTATGAGAGAGGTCAACCATTTCAGGTTCAAAGGAGTGTCAGATTCAGGGACGCAGGACCAATGGTAAATGTGGATAAATCAAAGAAAAGACCTAGGTCAATTTTAAAACATCATGATTCCAGTTACACTAGTACCTCAGGAGAGGAGTCATCCTACACTGACAGCGAGGGAGGCACCAGTGTCAGATCTCCTGTAAAAAAGAAAAATCAATCTAAGTTCCCTTTAGACATGTTGGGAAATCCCGAGGGGGGAGGAAGCATAAGAGCAGACATGAATACAGATTCTATGACAGGGTTAGTTCAGGCACTGTTGAACAAATAGTTGAACCTTTTGACAATGTCCTGAATTTGTCTGATCATATACTTACTAAAGAACAACATTGCATTCTTAATAAAGGATTGGGTTTTGTCCCAAGTTTTTTCTTTGACCATTATTCAGTATCTGTTGATGTTATTGAATTTTGCAGAAAGTTGAATTTAAAAATTTTCTTTAATGATCAGAGTAATCCTGTCACTCAAAGATCTACTGATTTTATTTTTAAAAAATCAACATTCCAACCTCCAATGAATAAAAATGTTGGGATTTTCCAACAAGCTGTTTTGAGGGACCTACATTTTCCAAATTTCAACATCAATATAGCTCAGGACAATATCACACCTTCTGAGAGGGAAGCTTTGTTTGAATTGAGACAAAATCATAAAATTGTCATTATCCAGGCGGATAAACCGGGTGCGGTGGTTGTCCTGAATAATGACTACTATGTACAGGAAGGATTAAGACAGTTGTCTGATGCCCAGTGCTATAAGCACATGAGGATAGATCCAACACCTCAGTTTAAACAAGACATTGACGCATTCATCCAACAAGCAGTACAAGAAGGTATTATTTCATCCAAAACTGCTAGTCATCTTCAAGTTGGTGATCCACAAAAGCAGATTCTTTATCTGTTACCCAAAATCCACAAATCTCTCAGTGCTCCTCCTGGGAGACCTATTGTGTCCGGATATGGATCCCTTACAGAACCTTTATCGGTTTTTCTAACATCATATCTTAAGCCATTATTGCCTATGGTTAGAGCTCGTATACAGGATACCATGGAATTTTTAAACATTATTGTTGATACACAATTAGATCCAGAATGGATAATGTGTACTTTAGACGTGAAATCTCTTTATACGAGCATTCCCCATTGGGCTGGCCTACAGGCGTTGGACTATTGGCTTCAAAGATCTGATCTATACCCACCGGATTTAACACGCTACTAGTATGTTTGTCAGAGTATGTTCTGAATAAAAATGTTTTTTTCTTCCAGGGTGATTGCTATTGGCAACTCAGAGGTACAGCTATGGGGGCTTCTTTTGCCCCTATATACGCTGACCTCTTTATGGCATACCTGGAGGAATGTCTCATATATGATCCTTTGCATAACATTTACTTAGAGGAGATGGATATTTGGAGACGCTATCTTGATGATTGTTGGATGGTGTGGCGTGCGGATGTTGACTATTTGATGGAATTTGTGGAACATTTGAACAGCAATGTTTGGGGTATTGAATTCTCTATAACATACCATAAGTTTACCATTGACTTTTTGGATGTCACGGTATATCGGAATGATGATAATACCCTAAGTACTAAAATACATAGGAAGTACCCACAATTTAATACGTTACTTCATTCGTCAAGCATGCACCCACGTCACACCATCCGCAACATCCCTAAATCACAATACCTGCGTCTTAAACGTATCAATTCATCTCCTCAGGATCATGAGGATGCCATAAAGGATTTAAATCATAGATTTCTTGATAGAGGTTACTCCATCAGGGACATATCTAGTGCCAGGGTGTGGACAGACCAGCAGTCTAGATCAGATCTTTTAAAATATCAGATTAAGGACACTGTTAAAGGTGATACCATTCGATTTATTACTACATTTGGGAAGAATCACCAATTGATTAGAAGTGTGTTGAACAATAATTGGAATATACTTTTATCCAATGAACATCTTCGTCATATTTTGACCGACCAATGTTCTATTTCTTACAGGAGGGGCAAAACTTTGGGCATGTTATTTTCTCATTATAAACATCAGGACAGTGGAGGTGCAACATACAGACAACTTACCCTCACTGGTGATGAGTTGTTGGGGACTTTCCCGTGTGGTCATTGCACTTCCTGTACAAGTATTAACAAAACTAAGGAATTTTCCAGTGCCAATACTAGTAAGATATTTGATATACGTATATTTGCCAATTGTTCAACATGTTGGGTGATTTATTTAGCTATATGTCAGTGTCAGGCTTTTTATGTTGGTAAAACCTCACGGTCCCTCAGAACTAGAATAGGAGAACATCGTAGTGACATTCGACTCACAAAATCAGCAATGCATTATATCAACATACTGTTAAGCATCCATCTGCCAAATTCATATTTTGTGTCATTGATAAAGTACAGGGCAATAGGTCCAATCAGACTGGTTGGCAGAGTGTTTTAAGTATGAAAGAGAAATATTGGATCATTCACCTGGGAGCCCTTTTTTCACCAGGTTTGAATGACCATTTATAATATATTAATATATTATACACTTATAAGCTATTATATACCACATCTTGGCAACACATTATTGTTATTGACATTATATTTTTGTTTAAACTGTATTATTCATGCACAGTTTGTGCATTTATGAATTTTTACTTATTAGTTAGGTTTTAGGGTGATGCATGTCTTTAAATCTGGTTTTGTAATTGATTGTTAGCCATTTGGTCATTGGCTAATTATTTATGTATATATAAGGAGCATGTCTTATGGAATTATCATGGTTTTTTTCCTCACTGAAGAAGGTATTACACCGAAACTAGTTTGAGGTTTTTTTCTGTTTGGAGAGTGTTAGTGTCTTTGACACTATTTTTGCTTCATTAAAGCTTTTGGGAACCGGTTGCTGGCTCTTGTTTGTTCATGGACAGAACCCACATGGTGAGAGTTGCGGAAGCTAGGTCCGACTCTAAACTGGTTACAAGTGGTGTTTCCTAGGGCTCAGTCCTAGGACCCCTCCTGTTCAGCATATACTTCTCAGAGGTACAGGCAAGCACAGGAGGACTATGGCTGACCAAGTTCACAGACGAATGCAAACTAGGGGCTATAATTGACTCTCCGGCTGACACAGACATCCTCCAAAAGGGTCTCACTGAGACGGATACCTGGTGTCAAAATCATGGCCTCAAGCTAAATGCCAAAAAGTGCATAGTCACCCCCTTTGGAAAAAACAAAGTACCCACAAACTACCACATAGGTGGTAGTCCCCTAAATACGGAAGACATAATAAGGGATCTGGGGACCCAAGTATATAGTAATCTCATCTTTGAAAATCACATTGCCAAAGTGGTTAGAAAATCCTTCTACGTGGTCCACCTAATCACAAAAGGGTTCACATCCAGATCAAAAGAGGTCATTGTGCCCCTCTACTCATCACTCATCAGACCCATCTTAGAGTACAATGCCCCATTTGGGATGTACTTACAAGACACCTGCAACAGCTGGAAAGACCACAGAAGTACCTCACCAAGAGGATAAATGGCCTCAAACAGATGCCCTATGCAGCTCGACTGAAGAAACTCCAGTTGTACTCGGTTACATACCGCCTACTAAGAGGTTATCTCTGCCTGACATACAAGGCCATGTCCAACCCAGAATTGATGGACATGCTCCACCTAAAGAAAACCTTATCCCCTCGAGACACATGCTCTAGGGATCTAAACCTCACCACAACAATAAATAGGACGTGCTGGAGGGATAGATTCCTGTCCCAGAGACTTCCCATGTTTTGGAACAAGATCCCAATCTACATTAGGCAGAGCTCCTCGCTAACACTCTTCAAAAGAAACATTGACGAGTGGATGGGAAACAGAAAGTTTACCTCGGGGATCACTTCAGTGGCTCTGCTGGACAGAGGCACAGGGAACTAAACTAAGGGGGGGGGGCGGCAAAAGCCAACACATTCTGGCTAGGCTTATAAATGCCTTCGGGCAGATAGCCTAGTACCCACCTATGAACCTATGAACCTATGAGGTTGGAGAACCATACCCAGGACAGTAATGCACAATCTCTCTAGACTCTTAGTGCCAAGGTTGTGTTTCTGGATTGTTCATTGAAACAGACTGGGTAACAGCATCTACTTCACATTTAGTGGCATTGGTTGCCACAAGGTCATCACAACTTGGTACTAATTTTTTTTTTTGATATGTGAACCATGTTGTCTTAATCACATGACTATGGCATCATGCTATGCATTTCCTGCTTTTGGTTTCACTTTAGATTGCCATATTGAAAAAGCCTGCTTATTGGCAAAGCTACAGCCTGTAGTTATTTTCTTTTAAGGGGACCACCTCTCCCATTTTGCGAGGGACAGTCCCTCATTGGGCAGTTGTGTCCTATGAAAAAAATTAGAAATTGGCAAATGTGTCCTGAGATTTCAGGACAAAAAATATTTCCTAAGTTTTCTTTAATAGTTGCATAAAACAGCTATGTTTTTTATTTTGAACATTTAAATGTTATATGAAAAAGCATAAGCAACTGAAATGATACAAGAATAAACATTTATTTTGGCAAAAAGTGAAGTCCTGTCTTTTCAAATAGCTGTGGGTATGTTTTGTCCTGCAAAATCTCACATTTATAAAAAAAAAAAAAAAAAAAAACTATCCCACTTTGGGCATTTGAAAAGATGGCAACCCTACATATTTTCTTTCCCAATAAAACTAATTTGAACTGATTCAAGGTGCTGGTATCTTTTTTGACTTTTTATTAATGTTGTGCTGTGCATTATATCATTCATGCAAAGTTATTGTTTTAGTCCTTATCTATCTATACTGACATATACAGTGTGCATGTATGTGTGTGTGTGTGTGTGTGTGTGTGTGTGTGTGTGTGTGTGTGTGTGTCTGTCTGTATTTTTTCTTTTTAGAAAAAGGCAAATACTCAGAAATCACAGTCTCAAAGTTAATATATATATATATATATATATATATATATATATATATATATATATATATATATATATCTGGGTTCCATACACTAGATAGAATGTTCACTAATTCGAAATAGTGCATGGAATGCTCACTGCAGCGAAAGTGCACTTAATTGAAAGTGCACTTACGCAAAGTTCAGTACAATGAATGGGTGTTGTACTGAACTTCCGTGTAGTACTCACGGACCTTAGGGTTAGGGCACGGGTCATAGTAGGGCTATCTGCTTAACATGACCCGTGCCCTAACCCTAAGGTCCGTGATGACTGCAGCGCAGTGAAGGACATAGCAATGTCCTCCACTATGGTGCAATAGTCACGAACCTTAGAGTTAGGGCATGGGTTAGGGTAAGGGGATAGCTTTACTAACCATCCCCTAGCTTTACTAACTATCCCCTTACCCTAACCCATGCCCTAACCCTAAGGTCTGTGAATATCGCACCATAGTGGAGGACATAGCTTGTGTTTTTATGTCCTCCACTGTGCTGCGGTATTTTCGGTGAAGTGCACTTATGCAAAAGTTCACTTTAGTTAAAGTGAACTTTCGCAGAAGTGAGGCTTCCTATTACAAGTTCGAAGTAGTGAACTTTCATTCTTGTAATAGGAATCCATCTATATATATATATATATATATATATATCTATATGTATGTGTATATATATATATATATGTATATAGATATATGTATATATATATATATACACACACACACACACACACACACATGTGTGGTTTTGTGTGTGTGTGTGTGTGTGTGTGTGTGTGTGTGTGTGTGTGTGTGTGTGTGTAAAAATTAACTTTTCTGAGTCCATATTTAATGTCCCCAGGCTTTCAAGGGGTACTCTAAGAAGGAAGATGTGCACGTACTCATTGTGTATGAATAACGTTCAGCTGGTATAGTTATTTACCAGTATTTCACTGCTGCAGTTGTCAGTGCATACCATCTATACATCCCACATTAGAGGCCAGTAGGAAGGTGAAATACAGAAGACAATGACATCATGTAGTCATCACAAAGCTGTCATGAATGATAAATATGAACTACTACCAGGAAAAGGTAATGGGTCTAAATAGTATATAGAGATTATTAAATTGTCATGTCCACTTCTGCATAGCAGTCTAGCTGTTCCCATCAGCAAAATGTACACATCTGTCCTAGTACACTGCATTATGTAAATGCACATGAGTAAATTTGCGCACACACACACACACACACACACACACACACACACATATATATATCCTGTGTTTGTATAGAAAAGGGACTCTGATATATTATACATCCATCAACACTTAAAAATCAATACAGAACAATATCCACAGTGTAAATCTTCTCTATGCATTCAAGATACAATGCACAGATGGTAGTGGCAGTGGAATTAATTAATGTGTTGCTTTCATAGCAAAATTTGGTACCACACTGTACAGTATAAAGAGTGCAGGACATCTTAGTTTAATCATATAGTTCAGTAGAATAGATCTGTGTCAGTATTATATAAGGTAACTGCCTGGCATTTACATACAGTACAGAAATAACACATTGTTGTGCCTCTATCCCAGATTTTAAAGTCAATTATATCTATGCAGAATTTTATTGTGTGGTGCCATGGTGATAGCAATTATCGCTGTTCTTTCTGTATGACATTCAGGGAACTTTAATCATTCATGTTCAAAATGACCGTTCATAAATGGACAATGTGCTAGTGCTGTTGTTACCCTGCAGAGTATACAGACTACTATGCTATACATCCACCTTGGTGTTACACTCCCATTCCCCTGTATGCTATTCCCACTGTATAGTGCTCAGTGCACCAGTGAAATGTATGATATAGTGAGCTGATATTACATTTATCGTATATTCCTTTTTGCTCTCAGTGAATATTGGCAGCCACACAATTCTGTTACAGTCATTGTTCTGTTTGTTCTCTGGCTGAGAATCCCACCACCATGTTTCTGGTATTTAATGAGGAAAGCATGTATGAACCCGGTTACCAGAATTTAGTATACCACAAAGATCTACGAATCACTACATGAAATTTAAAGCTGTGCTTAGTAATGTTTCATGTAACTGTAGATTAATAACTATACTGCATAAGATGCACATATTCTTAACAGGACATTATGTTGGCATCTGAGGTAGCACAAGAGACCAAAACTGCATTAAATATTACTGCAAGGGGAACTTAGTTTGTGCTAATTTTACTGTCTAAGAGTTATATTCATAAAGGTTCAACACAAATGCATAGGGTACATAGGCAACATAGTCACACATGACAGCTTTTCACGATTCGCAAAAGATCCAGTATAACATAAAAAGAAGACTGCCTGTATGTAGTAGGTATGCAAATTAAGGCACACAAAATCTTGTGCAGTTCACACGTACTGGAACTATGGAGTATTTTTTTGGAATAGCTCATAAATTAAGGAAGCTGAAGTGCAAATTAATTGCACTGATTAATATACTGGAGAGACCAATGACTAGCAAGAGCTAATGTGGTCCTCAGTAGCACATGGTGGGGCATCATCATTATCAGAAAAACACGGCTCAGACCTCAAATGCAATACAATACACACGGCTGTGTTAACGCCTCCAGGAAATGCCATACTGGACATGGAAATACAGGTGTGCAGCACACTCTTGCACTCCTCTCTTAGATGTAGCTGAGCTGCTAACATTGGTATTTGCAGCACCGCTATATCTATACCTCTTAAATTTTCTACTCAGCAATTCTGAACAAGTCAGACTAACAAGATGTCTACATAATAAGCAACACCTTAATTTCCACTTACCCAGTGTGAAAACAGAAACAGAGAAAAAGGAGTGCCATTGAAAGTGTTATTTTGTTAAAATTCGGTCATTGGCTAGTAATTACACTTCCTTGATGCCAACAAAGAAGACATTTGGAAAACATGAAAGAAAATCAACCAGAAAAGATAAAGAGAAAACTCTGGCTGGGAAGAATCCTATAGCTATTCAGCAATAAAGCAGTTCAAATTTCAACTTTGCTGCAGGAGATGACTTCCAGTAATTTAGAGGGGAAAAATAAATCAAATGTGCTCAGAGGTGTGTAAAATGAATCAAACATTGAAGGAATATATCAACTCCAAAACAAAAGGCTTGTAAAACAGAAGAAGCTTTAACTAGCTGTTCAGAGCAACTGATAAAACTGCAAAGATCAGAGGCTGAAACGAAGAAAAGGCTGGCTAAGTATGAGGCTTCTTAAGAGCTGTTTCAAAACATCCTAGTTAGAAGACAGATCACAGAGAGAGAAAAAAACAAGATTTGCTGCTCTACCAGAGAAACGGGAAGGAACAGACTGTACCGATTTCATGAAAGTACAAATAAGTGACTGGACTGATGTTTCACAGCAGGATTTGTTAATTCAAAGGGCACATTGTGAATGCCTCAAACTTGTCCATGAGAAAACAGCAAAGACCTATATTAGTAAAGATACAGTCATACCAGCAGAAAAACTTGATCCTGAAAAAAACCATGGCAGAAAGGAAAACTATTAAAAACTTGAGACAACAGGAGTATTTTGGGAAATGATTATTCACTGTACACCAGACTGAAGAGAAGCAAGTTTATCCCAGCAATCAAGGAATATCGAAACACAGGTGTGACATTTATGCTGCTGTATCCAGTTGTCTTCAGAATATTTTTCCTGGACAATCAAAATTATTTTTGTAGCTTAACAGGCAAAGTATGAAATGAAAAAGTTTGTCCAACACACAGTGAGTCAGCAAGCAGAAGGGAGCATTAATATACTGAAGAGACCAATGACTAGCAAGAGCTAATGTGGTTCTCAGCAGCACATGGTGGGCATCTCGTTCTTCTGACAACACAGCTCATACAAAGAGCCTTTAATAGTGAAACCTTTTCCCATGTCCTAAGGCAAAATATTTGAGATGCTGAAAAAAAGCACAGGAGTTGACTAGAACAATTAAGAGTACCTTGGACATGGACCAGAGTCTGATGATGTTAAACGGAAATATTAGGAAGAAGACCAGTAACACTGAACTTAGAGAATAAATGGAAGAATGTAATGCATCAGTCACATTTGTGAAAAATGATTTTGCAAGACAAAGTGGCTAAGAAAGATCAGAATTTTGATTACCTTCTTAAACTTGTGGATGGACTGTTTGGCATATACCCCACTTTATGTCATTAACAATTAGAAGGAAATGAAAGAGAAAACTGTAAGTAAAACTCTTTTTGTTCTTATTAATATTTGTATAAAACAGTTGATAATATAAAATGCATGTTATATTGTAAAGCAGTTTTGTATAGTGTGCAGTCAGGGGGTCTATATCTTGTTGTCAAACTCTTTAAACTTTGAACGTCATATGGTCGACACCATATGATCGAACTTTTAAAATTTTGACCATTTCAACGGAGATCTCTGTACAGTGTGGAATGGGAAGAATTCCCTTTTCTGCACTGTAGTGCGATCTCAGAGTTGGTATATTTAAAGAGCAGGGGGTGTGGGGGTGCAGGGTGGATTGCCCCCCTGCTTAAACCATTCAGGTAGTTTTTCTTTGGTTTATTTTTTTTTTTATTACATTTTCAAACTTTTAAAAGTTCAATCATATGGTGTCGACCATATGACATTCGAACTTTTAAAAGTTCAATTATGTAATATAGACACCAGTCAGGAGTATGTGAAACATTAGGAGGGGGGTTCAGTGACTGTTGTGCATGTTAAAATACTACAATAAAAAAACACTTTTTCTTAGTTATAAGATATACAGACTTTACACTGTATCAAGATAAGGGAAGTTGGACAAAAGCAAGTTTAAGTTAATATAATGTGATATTGGGCTGCTGGGTCAGGTGTGGAGTGTAAAAGAGCATTGGTTTTATAATACATAGAGTTTAGGATAATTTCCATTATTTTTACAAAGGTGGATGCCTGGATTAAAGTTAATCGGCAGAGTTATTAGCTTGTTTTTCCATTAGCAAATGCTGTCATTGAAAGGCATGAAGTCTGCATTTGAGGGCAGCTTACCGTGAGAACTCTATACGTTGTGTCTTAAATTAAATATAAAAAGATTCCTGCAAAGTTGTTCATAAGAGCAATAAGAGTTGAAAATGTGGCATGGGTTCAAATGGCGTGGAGAAGAAACAGCTGTATAAAAGGTCAGCCTGCCAGACATAGTGTGCATGTAAAACAAAAGTTGGAAATGCACATCAAAACAACTGTCATATATATAGTAGGGCGAGCATCAGATTTCTATCAATATAGCTACTCTGTCCATCTTATCTTAGAGTGTAATGGCTTGACAGGTATAGACAAAAAGGAAAGAATGTTGAATCATATTAACTCATTACATCCGAGTGATGCCTCCAGGTACCTGTACAGGTACATCCTACTGATGCATCTAGGCATTATATATTGCTTGTTCATATTTACATTAATAATTCCAAAATGATGCCACATACAAAGTTTAAAATGTTTCATCATGAAGCCTGCACAGTGTCAAACTCAACTGCATTGATATTTTACACCTGTCCAGTACAGATAAAGAGATATTAATTCTTGTTTGTATAATATTTATTTATATTATCAGAAACTTCACATTTGCTAAATATCTCAACAACCAAGTGACACAGACAGAATTGCTTTACCTCATATGAAAACATTATGGGTGGCCACGGTGGTCAGTGGTTAGCATTGTTTCCTCACAGCAAGAGGTTTTTCGGTTCAATTCTCAGCTGGTGTGCCTTCTGTGTGGAATCTGCACGTCCTGTCTGCGGCCATGTGGGTTTCCTCTGGGTGCTCCAGTTTCCTCCCACATTCTAAAGACATGCAGTAGGTGGATTGGACACTCTAAATTGACCATAGGTGGGTGTGTGTGTCATAGTGTCAGAGTTAGCCACCCAGTGGTGTAAACCTTGGCTTAAGATGATTGTCATTGCGGAAGTAACACCCTGACCCCTTATGCAAAATGGGAAAAAGGGTTCAGGTTGGATTGATATGAAAGCACTAAGCTGGATGAACAAATTCTGATGGCATATGTGTGCAGCTTGAGTGGTTGTGGAAATATTGTAAGCTGTTTACAAAGTATTGCAAACTTAACAGTTACTCTGTTTACTGTGACTTATAAAATCCTGTTAAAGACTTAGAAACTAAAGATTACTACCACTATAAAAATAGGTTGTGCAGAAGAGTTTGAAATTTAAACTTTTTTACTAACTTCTATAGTTCCAGAGATATGAACATTTGTTTGAAATGTGAGAACATAATTTTAATGTATCAAAAAAATTAATCTCTGCCCATTGACAGTTAAAGTGCAAACTTCAAAATATCTACTGGAGGGAATGAGTTATGAAATGCAGGGTACAAATAACAATGTTGTATAAGATGCATTCGGATATAAATAAGCTTTTGAATATGACAGAGAAAGGATTTCAGGATGGATATTCGGCAGAATATAAGGGTCAGATAAAAAGGGGAGTAATAATACTAATTGGTAGAGGGGCTCCAATAGTGATAGAAGATAAAAAAGACAACAATAGTAGGTTTGTGGTAGTAGGGGCTATTGGCAAGGGAGAAGGCTTGCACTAGCGTATTTTTATATTCCAACAAAAACTACTATTGTTGACCATTCAGTAGAGAATATTATTTTAGGTGGGGACTAGAACTTATTTACAATAGTGAGGATGTAACAGGAGGACTTAAAGGAAAAATATAACAAAATATAACAAAAGGGTAGATTTCTAAATAAATTTACAAAAATATTAAGTGTGGATGATGTGAATTCAGTATTAGGAACTCAGACAGATTTAAATATTATTCCCCAGGATACAATAACTGTACTAGACTAGATAGAATTATATTTCACAGGAGCATGTGTATTTAATTGAAAACTTTGACACACAACCAGTTATTACTTCAGATCATTCACCAATAAAATAAAGTGAATAAAGTAAAAATGAGACACTAGTGTTTTCCTATGTATATGGTAAAAAGAGAGGGATGTAAGGAATGGGTAGTGGAAATTATTTAAGAGTTATTACAGAAGATAAAAATTTCTTCTGAAGGATAGCTACTGAGTGGGTTAGAATGAAAATGGTGTTTCAAAAATTGGGTAGAAATAAAAGAGAAAGAGAAAAAGATACGGTTAAGTAAAAATAATTATTTAGAGTGGCTGACAAAGATTAAGGTATTGCAGACTGAGGGAAATCCCCCAGAGTAAGAAGAAGAGCAAATGCAGAATGCTAAAGGGAAAATAAGGGAATATTTGGATAATATGCATGAGTTTAGAAAGGCTGCTAATAAGCAACTATTTTTTGATAACAGTTCCAGAGCACAAAAAAAAATTTAAAACAATGACTTGGTCAGCACCTTATATCAGCAACATATACCTTGTATCAGTTCTTAACCAAATGTTCCTATATTACATCTAATTTGTTGTAATTACTTAAACTGCAGATGTTTTTGTTTTATTTTTGAAGACTGTAAAATTATTATTCTTAAACATTTGCAATAATTTGGAGCTCTCTTCTCCAGGCCTCCACTGAAAATGAACTTCTACCGAGTTAAACTTTCCCAGTAATCAAATGTGAATAAATAGAGATATTAGAAATATTTCTGACATTTTATGAAAAAAATGTATAAATCAGAGTAATGTGGAATCAATGAAAAAGCACAAATGGAAATATTTATGGAAGACTTAATTATACCAAGGTTAGAGGAAGATAAGGCTCAAGAACTAATAGTTAAGATAGAAGGATAAGAGATAAAGACAGTGATGTATGGTCAGTCTTCATGGAAGTTTCCAGGAACAAATGGTATTCCTATCGAAGTTTAGAAGGTAAGAGGGACGAAAGTGATAAAGATCTGGAAGGTTTTGTTTAACCGTGTTTTAAAAGGAGAGGAATCGCTAGCATCTTAGAAAAAAGCTGTGCTGGCTGTATTATCTAAAGAGGATAAAGAAATATCACAGCCAGCATCATATGTACTCATTTCAATTTTAAACCATGATTATAAAGTATTTATATCTATACTAGCTTAGAGAATGACAAAGGTGTGCCAAAACTGATAGATGTGGAGCAGTGTGGTTTTGTGGAGAAGAGGCAAACTTTTGGCAACATTAATAGAACAATCATGGTCCAAAGGAAAACAGAATAAAAGGAAATACCACTGTTGTTTGCGGGTCTTCATGCAGAGACAGTATTCAACAGAGTAAACTGCGATTTGTGAGTAGGGCAATGGAAGCATTTGCATTTCTTGATAAAATAATAGGGTTAATTAGGAGGATATATAAAGGATCTGAGGCAATGATTTAGGTGGGAACATTCCTCTCTAATAAACTGTGTTTGAAAAGTGGAACTAGGCAAGGCTATCCTCCTTTCCATTTGTTATTAGATTTATGCCTAGAGCCATTGGCAAATAAGAGAAGGGATTTAGAAATGTATGGATTAAAGAGGATTCTGTTATGACAACTATGGGTACATGGGAAGGGGCTAACAAAAGGTAATACAAAAAAACTGAGAAACTGGAAACACTTGTTTTGAATTTGAATAGTAAGATGCAAGCAGTGAAAATGTTTTAGTCCCTCTAGTTCTATGTATAAATCAGGCAAATTTTTATGGATCATAGGAGAAATTGTGTACAATAATTAATAAGGAGTTGTTTGCAAAATAATTAATAAAGAGCCAAATTAATTTATTTGAGAGGGGAATAAAGCAAGAGTTAAGTGGGATGCATTGATCCTCCCCATAGAACAAGAAGGTTTTGGATTATCTGATTTGTATGGGTGTTTAGAGCTATACCATTAAGGCTCATATACATAACACAAGCAGAAAATTATAATTCAAAGTGGAAAGGGGTGATGATGAAGCAAGGGTGAGAGTTCTGAAAATAAGGAGAAAGAAGGATTTTGGATGGAGATACTTAAGAAGAATAACAATAACCATACATATGGTTACCTTCATAAACTTGCAGATAGTATTCTAAGAACCACGTCAACATGGAAATAGAGAAAAAACACATGGACAATGATGGCAAGCAGGGGTACAGTGAATAGGAAAGATAGGTCTGGAATGTACTGGAGAAACCTGGCAAATGAATCAAGATATTGGGAGTAGATAACTTGAGAGGGAAAGATAACAGAGTGGGATGAAACTAAGCAGAAGTTTGCAATGCAGGTTAGATACTGCCTTCTTTACCAGGGATTAATATCAGAGTAGAGGCAAAGAAAAAGGGAAAGAGAATTCCTAGGTGAAAAATCAGCTCTAGAAGAGTTTTTGTTCAAGCCTAGAACAGACTTTGATCTTAAACACTGGGTAATTAGTAGGGAATATAAAACATTGCATGATAACTATAGGAATCAGTCAAATGAGGTTAAAAAAGATTAAGAAGAGAGACTGGAAAAGCAATTTACAAAAGAACAGTGGAAGAATATATGTATGGCTCTGAAATATGAGCCAAAATTCAGAAGGTTTATGATTTTTGCTTGGAAGTGCTTTCATTGGTATTTTTATACCCCAAGTAGACTTCAAAGATTTTTTTTTCCACAGGCAGATAGCAATTGCTGATGGTGTGATGTGAAAGAGGGAGGTAACTGGGAATATGTTTTCTGGGAGTGTGATGAGTTGGCAGATTTTCAAACTACTCTACAGATTACTCTGTCAGAAATATTGGAGGAGCAAATTGCTGTAACTATCATAATGATTCTTTTGAGTAGGGACACAGGATCTGAATTGCTTAGACATTGCAAAGCCTTATTAAGTTTAATGCTACTGGCTGCCAAAAAAGCAGTTACTAGAAAATTAAAATCAAAATCTAAACCAACCGCAACTGAAGTATTGACTATTGTTAAAGAGATAAAAGAACCAGAAGTAAGATTTTTAGAAAACGGAAGGAGCAAATTACACAGAAATAAACTGAAGTTGTAGGAACAATACATGTAGAATAATGTTCAGGAGGAATGAGACTTAAGGGAAGGCAGGAATTGTGTAATAAATGTAATACTGGAGAGTAGGACAGTTATAAAGAAAGAAACATATATGCAATGTATAATGCATGTAATGGTTATTATGGTTCATTTTCTTTTCTGTTAATGTATCTGTGTCTATGTCCTAAGTGATAACTTAATAAAGGTGTTTAATAAAAAAGAATTCTGGATAAGTCAGAAATGATGGGTAACAAAGGCTGAATGCCAGGGACAATTTTAAAATATTACTCTAATTCTCTTAAAAAATTAATAAAATAGCACATGTATATCAAAATGTATTATCTGGTCAAACAGATGTATGAAACTTTCATGTCTGGCATTACTGTCTGACTGTAATCCTCAGTAATTTACCAGACTATCAGGAAAAGAAAATGTAAGGGACAGGGCAAAAATATTAGGCAAAATCAGGAGCATTTGAAAGAAAGAACAATATCCCACTGTTAACACACTGTGCTAATGCACAAACTTCCTTGGCCATTGCAACAAGTGCAGAAACATTTAAGAATTCCAGCTGGCTATGGCAGGATAGCTGAAGTACATTGGGCCATGAAATCCCAAGAGTGTATTATCGTTTTCTAATGTGCACAGCAGTTAGATATTGACATATATTTGCCGGTGACTTCCAGAAAAAGTTAATGTACACATTTGTATGTCTCAGCACAAAATGCAAACCATTTAATACTCCTCATCTTAAGTTCTATGCATCATGCAGTCCTCAGCTTTGGAGAGATAAATCTAAAATCCTCCCATTACCAATATATATATATATATATATATATATATATATATATATATATATATATATATATATATATCTTTGCTAGATGGGCTCAGCAGCTGATTATGGAACAAATGAAATCAGATTCATTTGTGAAAGATCATCCACCTCAGTTACTGTTGTCTTTTCAGTCACAGATTGACAGATTTTATCTATTTTTTTCCATTGCACTGAGATTGTGTTTTTAGTCACGGAATTTGTTATCAAGGTAAGAAAAACATATATACTCCTTTCTTTCCCTTCTTCTTCTACTTTCTCTCTACTACTTTCCACAAATTCCCATCATCCCCTTAGTGCCCTCTGTTATATCTTAGCTTATTCTCAACATATTGCCCACAGGTATCTAGTTCTGGTTCCTGTTTAGATATTACTACTGTAGCTGGAGGCACTCAAAAAAAAATCTACCCAAGCAACAGGGACCTCCAAACCAGAAATGCAAGCAACCTCCACCCCCCAACACAACCCAAATGACACATAGCCCACAAACTCATTGTGCCACTCAACCACAGCCCATAAGGCATAACAACGTACCCAACACTCTACTCATAGGTGACTCTATAGTCAGGCACACTGATGTTCCACTCACCAGGCTAAACAAGGAGAAAGTCACTGTCAGCTGCCTATTAGGTGCCAGGATCCGCCACATAATGCATGCACTCAGGTCACTCCACAGCAAGTACAAATATGACTCTGTCCATGTTGGTGTGAATGACCTGAGACGTACCTCCCTGGACTACATGAAAAGAGACATGGAGGAGCTTTCTGATCTTGTAGCCCAGGCAGGTATGACCCTAGCCCTGAGTAGCATCCTGCCATCACCCAGAATGATACCACAGTACAAAGACAAAATGATTGACTTTAACAATTGGCTAGGCTTCTGGTGTTATTCTAAGGGGATCCAGTATCTGTCTGCCTGGGATGACATGATCGACAAACCACGATGTTTTGCCAGAGATGGCCTGCACCTGTCGCCCTTGGAATTCCAGATACTGGCTAAGGCTCTTGCCACCCCTATAGTGCCTTTTTTAAGCAAGATTCAAATGACAAATTCACCACCATAACAGGTACAAGCAAGCAAAATCTGAGGGTAATGCTACTCAATGCTAGAGGTCTAAACCTCAAAATGCACTCACTTGAGGCACTCCTTAAAATGGAGAACATCGACATCTGTGCAGTTCAAGGCTCCAGAAAGCACCCCTGCATTACCAGGCTATAATTCATACCACACCTTTCGGCCACCTAACTTGGACCGAAGCACTAAAGGCAGAGGCGTGTCCATATTCATTAAGGATATCCACACCTCCAGGCTAGTTGCTCAGCATAATACATCTGAGATTATCCAAGTGCAACTAACTCTGGGCAAGACCGCAATGCAAATTGTAGCTTGCTACAGATCCCCCACCATGCCCCAGGATTCTCATTCCTCATTTCCTGATACACTGGAAAATATTAGGGTACAACCTAACACCCTAATAATGGGCAATTTCAACTACCCCTCCATTAACTGGGAAAACTACTCATGTACCAACTCTTGTGCTCAACGTTTTCTGGAATTCATAAATTCCAATGCCTTGGATCAACTTATCCACACCCCCACCAGGGGCAGCAATATCCTAGACCTGGTCATTACCAACATGGGCAACTGGTGTTCCACACCAGAGGTCAATTCCTCGTTGGTCAGATCCGTCCCACAAGCAAATCACCCTAGACATCCACATCCCAGCCCCACCCCCATTAGGGAAACCACCATAAAAAATTTCTTCAAAGCCAACTTCACACTTCTTAAGACAGAAGTGGCAAACTTCATGACACCCATGCTGATGGACAATAGAGATACGACTGCTGAATCCTATGCAATTGCACTTTATAAGCACTTACACGAGTGCATGGATCATGCAATCCCTAACAGAACCAAGATGCTATCCTCCAAAAAGCCAATCTGGTGGTCCTCTGCTATAAACAAACTCTGCAACAGAAGAAAGAAACTGTTGCAAAAAAAAGAGTAAAATCCCATGATTGGAGGAACTCCATGGTCAGCCTCTGTAAGAAGCTGAGATCCCTCATAAAATCCTCCAAAGCTAGTTACAAAAACAAAATTGCCACTGATTCTAAAGACAACCACAAAGCATTCTATAGCTATGTCAAGAATCTCAATGGCAACACTCAGATCTGCTCTGAGTTACAGCACAATGGCACTAGATATACAGAACCAACTGATATTTTCAACATCCTGGCAGATAGGTTCAGTGCTAACTTTACCCCCCTCTCATCCCCTAAAGGGCCCATCTCTATACCGGAAGAATGCAAAGTACCTGTAATCACGGCTGCACAGGTAAAAAACACACTCTCCAAAGCCAAGAACACAGCATCCATAGGACCTGACAACATCCCAGGCTGCGTTCTACATGAACTACAGAATGAACTGGCACCCCACCTAAGTACTATGTTCAATCATAGCCTCACCTCAGGCTTTGTGCCCACTGAATGGAGCACAGCAACGGTTATCCAATTCCACAAAGGGGGAGCCACCACGGACCCCAGGAACTACCGCCCAATTAGCCTGATGAGCCTGGTCTGCAAGGCTATGGAGCGTATCATCATGGAACTTATAAACAATGACATTGGTAATCTCCAAACTCTGGACCCTACCCAGTTCGGGTTTGTAAAAGGCAGATCATGTCTCCTAAACCTGATAGACTTCTTTAAAGTGGTCACCAAAGCTGTAGATGAGGGTAAGGTGGTACACACAGCCTATCTAGATCTCGCCAAGGCTTTTGAGACCATTCCCCACTCTGGAATTATAGACAAACTCACTAAACTAGGTATAAATCCCTATGTCGCAAGATGGGTTGCCAACTGGCTCACTGACCGAACCCACACTGTGAAAGTAGCAGACTCTAAATCCAACTTCAGACCAGTGACAAGTGGAGTACCACAGGGTTCAGTCCTAGGTCCTCTCCTGTTTGGTATATACTTCTCTGAAGTACAGGGTAACATAGAAGGTCTTTGGCTAACAAAGTTCACAGATGACTGCAAACTAGGAGCCATAATCAAATCTCCTAATGATGTGGACATCCTACAAAAGGGCCTCACTGAGACAGATGCCTGGTGTCAAAACCATGGCAATGCCAAAAAGTGCATTGTCATCCCTTTTGGTAAAAACTCTGTACCCATGAACTACCACATAGGCAGTAGTCTACTTAACACCAAAAGTGTGGTAAGAGACCTTGGGACACAGGTGGACAGTAGTCTATCCTTTGATAAACACATAGCCACAATAGTCAGGAAATTCTTCTATGTGGCACACCTCATCACAAAAGGTTTCTCATCCAGGAAAAAAGTGGTCATTGTTCCCCTCTACTCATCACTCATTAGACCCATTATAGAGTACAACTCCCCTTTTGGTATGTACCTCACAAGACATCTACAACAACTGGGAAGGCCACAGAAATACCTCACAAAGAGGATTACTGGCCTCAAACAGATGCCCTACGCAGACCGTCTCAAAAATCTCCAGCTTTACTCTGTCACATATCGCCTACACAGAGGCGATCTCTGCCTAACATACAAAGCTATGTCAAACCCAGAGTTGTTGGACATGCTCCACATAAAGAAATCCCAATCCCTCCGGGCTACACACTGTAGGGACCTAAATCTTGTTACCACAATAAACAGAACATGCTGGAGGGATAGACTCCTATCTCAGAGACTTCCCATACTCTGGAACAAACTACCTAGCTATATCAAATAAAGCTCCTCATTAGCACTCTTTAAGAAAAATCTTGATGATTGGATGGGAGATAGGAAATTCACTCCGGGATCACTTCTGTGGCTCTTCTCGACAGGGGCACAGGAAAATAATTTTCTTCGGTGGCAAAAGCCAGGGTACCGTTTGGCTAGGCTTATATAGGCCCTAGGGCCAATAGCCTACTACCTACCTATGAACCTATGAACTTATGAACAATCCATTCTGCAAACACTCTAACTGCCACTGTACAATAGGATGCACTTTTATGTACCCGCTGCTATGATCCAAATGTATTTGCCATTTCCATACACTGTATGTTATTTTTGTCTATCTGTTATGCTGAAGAACATTGTGTTTTCTGATAGTGTCTCTGAGCATAATTCATACTCTGTCTCATGCACATACAAGGCACATGGTGAAAATCACTTTTATGGGACTGTGCAGAATGTTTATCAATATGGAAGCCCATTTTTGTTTATATAGTCTATGATTTGCCCACATTTCATGTCATAGTGTATGTACTTTACTTGCTAAAAGAATGCAAAAAATATACCAAGTATATACAACTGAGATGTAAAAGTTTCAGGCCAAGTAAAACAAATCAGAAGTTAAATTATTTTTCTGTGTTACTTATGATGAACTTTCATTTCTCCTACATTAAGAAATAAATGCAAGCTGAAAACAAAAATACTGATGTTTATATTTTTGCATAACAAAGACTGAAGAGGCATTGTGCAATCCAATAAAATTTGCTAGCTAAAATAAGAAAAAAGGCAAGAAAATCACAGTCCCTCCTGTTTTACAAAACATTACTAATATTCCAACAAAATCTCGTATATACATCTACTTACACACTGCCAAAAGTATAAACATTTTCAGAAATATCAGTTTTCCCAAAAGTATGAACCATTTCACTAATCAGGAACTTTTCAACTTCCTGTCATTGTCTGGACAGATGCTTTTCTGTACTTTACCTTTCTTTCTGGTGGCACTATGAATTTCACCAGGAAAGCTAAACAAAATTAATTCGAAAGAGAGCAATGTTTTTCAGCTTACAGATGAAGTGCTCGCTGTTGGATATTGCAACTTATTCAAAGTACACATTGTTTGAATTTAACTGTTCAAAGAATAATGTCATAAGTGAATCATGACAAAAAATGGAAGAACAAGTAAGCATAGACTAACTTTGAAACAATCAGTAGCAATAATGAAATTAAAAAAATAAAACAGAAATTCAGTCTGCAGTATATGAAACTGATATCAAATCAGTGTAGCCCCAGCTAAAGCGCACCCTTATTTCTACTGAAATTCAGCGTACAATTTTTTCTTCTGCATCTTCCCCTCCCCCATGCATGCAAACCACCATGCTATCCTTAGATCAGGCTAAGCCAGTTCATTCCCCTTTATAAGGGACATGTTCAGTATTGTATGGAGTTGAATGTCCTCCAGGGGGAAAACACCACAGAGGCAGCTATGAGGGTTGTCTGTGCATTTACTAGCATCCAGGCAACAAAGGGCATATGTCATGGCCCTAACTCCACCACAAAAAGTTACTACAGCATCTGTATTACCACAGGGACCATCTATGGCCCTTAGCTCAAGCTCCTTTGCATGTGATGGCAATGTCTACCATCACCACCTTTCGCATCTACAGCTCATGTTCTCAGTGTACTTGCATACTTGTAAGGACAAAGCCTCTGTTTTGCCTGGGAGCATCAGAGAAGTCAACTAGGGACCACACCGCCCCCTCACAGGAAGGGCATACCCGTCTTCCCCTGCCAGCTCCATCATGTACCAGAGGGGCTATTTGAATAGTAGGCATGGCTTTATTTCGCTACATCATAGAACTGGCTTGTATCCAGTACTGCATTGTTATCTTGTGTTCAAATCTTCAATGCATGTGACAGCTTGCTAGACTAAAACATTGACAGATAAACACATGCACAGTTATTTTTATATGACAAATACCTTCAAATATGTGAGAGATATAAACCAGGACAACATTAAACATTTAGCTTCAGAGTTAAATCATAAGTAGGCACTGTGCAGCAATGCAGTCGTTAACTTTGTTGCCTTAGGGTACTTGTTCAATATCTCAGTACTAAAGAAGGGTGTCTGTGTTGCCTAGATTACATAAATTGATTGTGTTCCCAATGTAGTTTCACCAGAGTCTATGAGTTTCTTGCACATTTCAAAGACTTGCTGCCATGTGAACTGGTACTGCTAAACTGAGCCCTGCAGCACAGTCTGTTATGATGGATTTATAAGTAAATGTGTCTAGTCATAAACTGTTGCTCGCTATGAGGCTGATTTGTACAAATTCCCCAAAACTGAGCTCAAATGGTATATGAAAATCTAAACTACTAGAATAAATACTAATAAAGAATAAAGTGATATAAGTGTTTAAAACTCCTTTTTAAAAATATTCATAAACAGTAGAAGGAAAGGTAAGATCCTTATGCATAATACTTCATCAGGCTTTATTGCTAAACTAACACAGGGTATATACTAACCATTTCTAATAATAAACAAATGATTTAGATATCTGTTGTATAACAAAGGCTTAACTGAAACAATAGCAATCAAATTATGAAGAAAAAATATATTCAGTCCAGTGGTCTGTCCATTGCAAATGACAGTCTAATTAAGGATGTCAGTGTGAGTTTTATGGTTGTCTGCTTTTCTTGCATATTCTTACTGTAATGCACACGGAGGGGTCACATACCTTTCAGAGTTACTCTATGAGTGTTGACAGGGTGGCGATCAGTATTCTGTTTATGGTAAGCAGTGAGTTGAAACAATGCATATCAAGCTGGATTACATTTTATGTGAAGTGGATTTCCTCATGTTATGTATATGAAAATAGAGTAATCCGTATGTTTATTAAAACAATAAATGAAAACAGTGGTACAATATGATACATTGAAGTAAAAAAAGACAGTAAAATAAGACACAGCAAAATAACAGTTTTTGAATGAGATTACAATAGCATGTCTGAATAACCTTTGTTTCTTAACCATATGCATAACTGAGCAATCAATACTGCAGGTGAAGTAAATTGCGAAGTCCGTAATTCTTTGCATCTATCAAGTCAAAGAAGGGCGGGAGACTTAAACCTCGACACGGCTATTAATAGGACGTGCTGGAGGGATAGATTCATCACCCAAAGACTCCCTATGCTGTGGAACAAAATCCCGGTACATGTGAGGCAGAGCACCTCGCTGGCCTTGTTCAAGAGAAATCTTGACCAATGGATGGGAGATCGCAGATATACCCCAGGGATTACCTCAGTGTCACTGCTCGACAGAGGCACAGCAAAATAATGGGTATAGTTCCCCATACTAAAGGGGTGGCGTAAGCCACAAAACTATGGGCTAGGCTTGTAAATGCCCTCGGGCAGATAGCCTAGTATGAACCTATGAACCTATGAACCTATAAGATACAATGCTGATATCAATACAAAGTCTTCTCGTTGTATAGCCGGTGTCCAATGGCAGTTATAATTTCCATACAATAAATTTTCCAGAGTGAGAGGAAAAAGAAAAGGTACATAAAATGCCTTTTTTAATGCCTTCCAAAAACCAGCAATCCTGGAACATGTAAAGAAAATGTGGCCTGCTGTTTCAATTTCAAAACAACCATGGAAACAAAGTTGAAAGGAAGCAATGCGGCCTTTATAATTGCCATGAACTGGAAATTTGTTTAATGAACACCGCCACAGAAAATAATACCATTGGGTATTAACTTTAGAAATAATCTACACTGCTTTAGCCCATGCAACCTATGTGGTGAATATGAGGTGTATGCATTTACCATATGATGTTGTACAGGGTCTATATCATATGAGCAAATCGCACAAATTGTGAACGCTCATAATATCGAACATACCAGACCTCGAACTTCCTATTGTGGGAAATATATGTTCCAACTCTGAGATCACACTACAGTGAGGAAAGGGCAAATATCTCATTCTTTACTGTACCGCGATCTCAGAAAAAGCACTTTGAGGTCCAGTACGTTCGATATTATGAGCGTTCACAATTTGTGCGATTCGCTTATATGATATAGACCTGTTGTACCACTGTAAAATACCATTGGGCACGTAGTTGTCTGACATCTAATTGGAACAAATTATATCTGTTTATAACGAGTCTAATGCCATGCAATTCAGAACTGATGTCTTGAAGAGGCCATTTGCCATGCAGACAGGCCTGCCAAAAACCTGGATCTTTTGTGTATAGCAACTGAGCAATCAATGAGAATGAGTCTGGAGATGTCGAAAAACATTATATAGAAATATTACGTGTAAATGTATGATGGGATGTTTAAGTGAGCATCCTCCATGTGTAGGAGGGGAGTACAAAATTCCCCTCTGAATAGGATTCAGGGCTGATTTCCAAAAAAAATCAAAAATATGCAGCCAATAAAATAGAACACCGTTGTAATGGGAAAAAAATAGATTGAAAAAACATATTGCAATCTTGTCAAAAATGAAGTTAATAATAAATAAACCTTTTTCCAGTAAGACAAGTGAAATGTAGCCCAAAGATAACCGTGAGCTGGCCCTTTGGAATACTGCTTGACAACAGTCTTGTACGTAATTAAGGGTGCCAAAAAATACACCTAGAATTGTCAAACTGTTTGACGTAATTGGAATGCATCCTGTTTGTTTCAAAGAAATTGCAGAAGAGGAACAAACTATTGATTTGGAGTAATTTAATTCCAATCCTAATACTGTGAATAACAGTAATAATGTGTCATAAAAATAATGGTGAAAAATTGTGATGTTCTTGGCAAAAAAGGTGAGGTCATCAGCATATGCTACTAGTCTGGGAACCATTACCCCTTTGCAATTATAAGAATGTGGAGGAAGAGTGGTAGTCGCCCTGAAATGGAACATCACTGTCCCATAATTAAAGCTGACAGAAAACTACTCAGGGGACATCCCTGTCTTATCCCATTATGCATCTGTACAGGCTTACTCTTCCACCCATTAATCATTAGGATTATAGTAGAATGAGTGTGAATAGATGGTATACAGCATCAGAAAGCAGGGCTGAAGCCATAAGCTAGCAAAATTTTGCTTAAAACATCATGGGAAATCGTGTCAAATGCTTTTTTAATATCACATGAAACTAACAAAGCATCTGAAGATGCTGTTACTGTACAAGAAACACTCTTTAATAACATTAATAACTCCCACATTAATTTTCCTGAAATACCATATATTCCTGCATTGACTATATATGCTAATTGAGCCCTCATCCGTAATTGCAAGACTTTTGTAAAGAGTTTATAGTCTGCATTGCAGAGTGCAATAGGCCTCCAATTTGTCAATTCAGACTTGTTCCCTTTTTTCCACAACAGGTGCATTGCTATTTGTAGAAAGGAGGGATCCTATATGCCATTAGTTAACCACACATTAAAGAGTGATGCCAGGAATGTCAGCTGTTCTTTGGAAAAGGTAGAACAAAAATCATAGGGAATTCCGTCAATACCTGGAACTGGCCACCATGTTGTTAGCAGTCGTAAAGTCTCACGTATTTCCCCGACAGTTATGGTAGCATCAAATACCGCCTTGAAGGAAAGAGGGCATGGGAGGAACTTGCCATTGTTGTGTGTTATGTGCCATTCCCCCATATAACCCTTGTAAAAAAATCATCGACTAGCTGTAAAATGTCTGCCTTTGTATTGACTAACTGATCATTAGAGTCTTTTAAAAATCTCATATATGAATCCTTGTGTACCACTCTTTTGCCCACATATGGTAGGAATTCTTCCCCTTTCACTTTCAATGAATACGCAAGGTTATAAAGCTTTGTTTGAATCCTTTTCTGGTGTAGGGCACTCATTGCTCTTAAGCACTGTAAGGCCACTGGCAAGTTTGTTAGGGCTAATTCTTGATATAAGGTGTATGCTTGTGCTGTCACTGTTTTTAACTGGTCATGATAGCTGTGTAAAAACTATTTGTATCTCACGATTAGCTTGGATTTATAATCCTTCCACCATTGTGATACAAAGGGATATAGGGTATATAATGTTAAGTGGTCAGTCCATAATTCCTTAACAATTTGTATCCAACTTTCCTCTGATAAATATAAGGAATGCACGTGGAAAAATCCCTTACCCTTTATGAGTGAAGAATTTACACCAAATGTGTAGGAAAGGTGTGCGTGATCTGTAAAGCCTACCAAATTGGAGGAGTTAATTTGGCATATTAAGTGTTGAGAGTGCCAACAATGAGAGGGACCCATGACTAATGAGGCATTTCACATGATTTTGTGACAGTACCGCATGTCAAACCATTTGCTAGTAGGCCCTTCTAATAAATGAGCATTATAGTCGCCACAGACAATTATAGGATAGTTCACCAATAAATATGGTGCAATGAGTGTAAACATTTCACAGCATTCAGAAAGAATTGTAAATGAGTACAATATTATAACCCTAATATGTTGCCCATTCATAGTAAAGTCCACTGATAACACTCTGCCTGGCATTAACTGTAAACGTCTTTGGCTATAAGTGTTGACGATTTAAACATTACCACCAAACCAGAATGTCGATCCAGCACTTGTGACCAGATGATCTCTTCCCCCTACAGCATGGACCATTATAATTGTGCTTCTTTGGACAAAATCCCTGTGACCAATAAGCAAATAATGTCTTCCGTCAATGTTTGTGCCCAGTCCAGTATGTGTAAATGCCGTTGTGTTGTAACAAAAGAGTTCACGTTGCAAAAAGAAACTTAGATGTTAGCCATTGTGTTTTTTGGATGTGTGAGAAACTTTAGGAATCTTCATCTCCTTAGAATGTTTATTTTTCTAACGTACGATCTGCTCTGTGTAAATTGTCGGAATCGGAGTCCGCAATGTCCCCAAAGTTGAAGTACCCGAGGAAGTTAGCTCTTCTTGTTCTATATCATTGCCAGAAGATAATAGGATTGTTTTGTCTTTTTCTGTAGTGAGCTCATCTTGTTCTAGTGGGGTCTCATCAATCATGGAATCCGAATCCTGTGATAATTGGGGTGGCTGATTTGTGGGAGCATGGGTTACATCTCACTGTTCCATATCTGTAGACATACTATAATTAGAGGTGGTCTCTGTGCCTTGTGAAGGGAAGGCAGGCACTGGAGGTGATTGAGAACTTGTAGCGGAAGAAGATGTGTCAACCATTGTAGGAGTCAGCAAAGTAGGAGAAGTTACATGTCCTGCATTGTTACTGACTGCTTCCATGCCCTCATCTATGTGTGAAGAAGAGCTTGCAGAGACAAAGTTCTGTGGAAATTCATTCCAGTGATGTGCTCCATCACAATGTGTACACTGACCTGGGCATGCTCTGGTGAAGTGATTTAAAGATCTGCAACGTGAGCATTTTTTGAAAGGACAGATAGTGACCAGGTGACTAAAGTCGCTGCAGAAAAATAGAGGTAATCCAGGGAGCAGGAGTGACTGGGTGACAAGGTGGCAGGACTAACAAGAAACAGAGTACAAATACTTAGTCTAGGTAAAATTGCTTTAGCTAGCAGATCCAAGAGACCATCTGCTCTCTCAGTGATATCCTCCATGTGGACATTTGTCCATCTACCTACCTAACTAAACTAATAAATAATTAATAAACTTGAAACTTCAACAAGGCATCTTTATTCCTCACACAGGGAAGGTATCAGAGAGAGTCTCCTAGATCCGCTAGCTAAAGGGATTTTATCTGACTAATCCTGTGTATTCTGTTTCATATTATGCATATGTATCATATTTCAGGAGGTCGTGACAGAAAAAAACAGACATAGAATTGCTGTGAATGGCATTAGTGTCTGCTGAGATAAAAAGGAATAATTTTACAATCATGTTTAAACAGCCAGAGAAGCAATTGTGATTGCTGCATGCTATTACAGACACCATACTAAACTGACCACTGTAGTAACAGGCTCTAGTGGATGGTGCTTTGTAATATATGGAGCAGTGGCCTGAAAAGGAAAATGTTCATAACTTGAGAACCCCAATAATAGGCCCCACAGAGTAGAAAGGGGGAAAGTCAGGGTGTAGATATATGTCAAATGTTATCCATATAAATTAAATGAGAAGGTAATAACACAGGCAGCTCTCCAATGGGGCTTATAAAGTATATCGTCAGGATCATGGTTATTGAATATTTCTATAGTGTTTTGTATCAAAAAAAGAAGGATTCAACTCAAGCCTATTATTTGGAAAATCAGACCACCAGGTCTAAATGCAGTTGTACCAGTGAGACCAATACTTAAAGCTAGACGACCAGTGATTGGTTAAAATAGAGGTGTGCCTCTCATATGGACTATAGATTGGACAAAGGTTTACATCAGAGCAAGAAGGCGTTGGCTGTAATTCATTGCTCTGATAGGCTGATTTTCATTAATGAAAGAGCAAGTCCCAGTGTTTTTACGATTTGAAGGTTTTACCGAAAGCGCTTATCGTTTGAAAAGGGACATATTTTCATTTTCATTTTTGTGTTCGTGAGAAGCCTTTTCTTTTATTTCCTATTGATTTTAATACATTGAGTAAAGTTGCTTTTAACAGTCATGTTGGTGGCATTTGGATTTATGTTTGCTTTTTGTGTCTTACCTACACCACCTTTACTAGTTACAAGGAATTCTTTTGGCATTATTTGGAAAATGGGAGGTAAGGGGTTCATGTCCAACTGTTATACCTTGTAACAAGAAGAATAACATGGAATGGTCCTCTGTAGTTTTGCAATACCCTAGATCTGTACTGATGTTATTAAGGGGTTAACCCTTTGTGAAATGTGACACCTCAGGGTGGTGGAGAGGGATAAGACCTGACAATAGTCCAAATGACCAGAGTTCAGTTAGTGCCTGTACACTGTCATAACATTATATTATATAGTGTTTCTATGCATAAAATAATATGCAAAGAACAAAGGAGTTGCAGTATGTACAATTGTAAGGCATGAGTCAAATGAGGGGAAGACAGGAAAGGGGAGAGACAGAAAAGACAGAAAAATAAAAATAAAATAAAAAGTGTGAGGGAACAAGGGGGAAGTGTGGAGATATCTCATACCTAGGCTTAGGAGATCCAGATAGTTCTACAGAATTTGAGAGCATGTTTACTGGGAAACCAGGGTGCACCCACATGTTACAGTGTGCCTGAATGAGTTAAGCAGACCCTAAGAGAGGAACTATAGGAGATGATGGATCGGGGGTAATCCAAGAGTCCAGCAGTTTACTTCTATTTTAACATACCTATGACAAAATATAAGGCAATAAACTTAGTAGCGTACCATTCCTGATGTCTAATCTGAAATAGTTTTAATAAGCCAGCAAGTGGAGGGAGAGGTGTGGTGGTAGATGGTGGACCTGATGAGTAGCCCCACCAAAATAATCCAAACTGGGGCCAGCAATTGTTAAGGCTCACTAGTGGTGATAAGGTAAAGTTGAAGGGAAAAGACAGTGGTGCAGTCAATGGTCAGGAAGACCAGTAAGGTAAGGGCTTCCCAGCAGCAAGACTATCAGAGTTAAAGCCTTTGCATGAAAAGATGAGGCTGTATTGAAATGAAACCCAATATCCTGAGTAGAAGTAATGTGGGTGCCCCTATAGCATGGGTTTAAACAGAGACAGATGGTAGGTTGAAAATGCCTGTATTTTACAGTCTGGCATGCTCTGTTTTCCTTTTGGGCAGCACTGATTCACAATCAGGGTATAATGAAGGGAGAAAATATGTTTTTTGGTGTAGTTCATTCAGTATTGAAATATAACAGATATTTATATTTAAGTGACTGTCCAGTGTGCTTAGGTTTGAAACGGTAGTGTTTATTAATTCCCTTGCATAAACTAACTTGAAAACTATAACTGTAAATGTAACATATATGACTGAATATTTAATAGTAATTGTATAACATTTAATAAATAGTATTTAGAAAACAAGAAATAGCAGGAGATCACTTGATTAATTTCCAGCTATAAAATCAAAAATATCTCATCTAAATGATAAAATTTGTTATCAAAATACAAATGATATATGGTACATTTGTATCAGAAATTATCAGTTTCATTCTTTTAACAGCATATACATATATTCTTATATTATCATGCAAGTTATGTAAAGCTTTGCCCACATAAAAAGCTTGGCAGAACACATTCACCATCATTTTTAAATTAAGGTCAAAATGATTGTGTAACTTAAACATTTCACCTATAACTGAGTGACAATAAGTGCATGTTTTTAAAACAGAATTAAAATTGGAACATCTGTCACATTGAAATGCGCTTTTTTCAATAATAGTTTTTTGTTCACGCTGTTTTTCCATTAAGTATAGTCATTATATTATTATTATCTTTCATTTTTTTAAATCTTGGTACCTCATCCACAACATATATTTACGGATCAAATACTCAGAAGAAGAAAGAGAACGTACTAAGATGCTAAAATATTGCAAGATCACCAGCAAAGTCTTTTTTATGGGAGTTTGCTCTCCTTCACCCTCCAACATAATGGCCTGCAACCCCCACATTACATATGTTGTCTCCAAGTTCACTGTACCTAGTAGAAGAAAGACTTCTCAGAAATATGGCAATTCTGACTTGGATGAAAATATCACATATTAATGCATACACTTCAGAATGCCAGTTACAGCTGTGTCACTACACTGTCTTGCTCCATAAAAATATCTCATTTTCCAGACAGCATCTTCCAGTTATAAGCTACTGCATCTTTAATGGTGTACATATCTCTGCTGTTAATGTTGAAGTCAGAGAAAATTCCACTGGCTTCAAACTGTTAAGCTATACAAGTTATACAAACATCATTTGCGTGAAATCATGACTAGTTTAGGTATGTCTTTACCGTCATCATTAGTGACATAACCTGTAACATGAATGTCCTTCTTAAGTCGGTCAGAGTTAGCTTTAACAAATACTAGCTATATTGCAAGTCTCGAAGTCCTAACAAACTATGATCGTTTTTATATTACCGGTCATAAATCCAGAGTACATGATGCCAAAATGTAGACATAATATTTTTCCTGATACTTGAGAACTCACACCAGAAATGATTATACAGCTGAAGAGTTGACTGGCTAATGAAATAAACATAAATAAATAAATAACTAAATAAATAAATAAATAAATAAGAAAACACTCCAAAATGAATGACATGAAATGCATTTTAATCAGACTGGTACTTTTGTTATCAATAAAGACTTCTTCAGAACTGTATAATTGTTATAAACAGATTCTTGAAATAAATTTTACAAATTGCGGCTCAATAAA
The DNA here is from genome assembly GCF_019279795.1 of Protopterus annectens. NCBI lineage: Eukaryota > Metazoa > Chordata > Ceratodontiformes > Protopteridae > Protopterus > Protopterus annectens. The sequence goes on from NC_056742.1 coordinate 232,773,650, forward strand.
ACTGATCATTAGTGAATAATACAACACACCAACAATAAATGTATCTATCTTGCACACTGATCCCTTGACTTTAAAATAGATTTTATTATTAAAATAGCTATTTTACCTGGTGCAGAACAGGCACTTAATTTAATTTGCCAATACAGTTCTAAAACTTCCAGCTGGTTAATCTATATTAACATACCTCAAATCTTATCTAACTTTGTTAAGACAAAGAATGTGAATTTTCTAAAGTTGGCGCAGCCTTCAAAATGTTTGAATACTACATTGTTTCTGTTCTTAGTCTTAATAGTTTGTATGTGTTCAGTAGGTTTACACTGAGATTTTCAAATTGCAGTTGATCAAGAGTGACAATGTCGACTTGCAGTTTTCAAATTTGGCAGTTATGCAAACTCAAATACATTAACTAAACTACCTTGAATGGGTTGTGCAGTTTGAGTATTTGATTTCAGAATTTTGAGTGGAGATCGTGGTTCAATGAGGAGCAGTGAATTAACCCATTTCCTCACTGTAATACAATCTCGGAGATGGTATATATAATTTGCAGTGAGTGTGTGAGGGGGCAGCCCCCATACTGGGGTGTAGGGGGATGCAGCCCCCCCCTGCAAAATAGTACAATTAACATACCATTGACTGTAGAGTGTAACAGTACATTAATGTGCATAGCATGGGTGACTGGAGTCACCTCCTGCTATGTTGAATGCATCAAACTACAGATGTCGATGTATTCATTTTCGACTTGGTTGCTGTTCTGAAATTCTGAAGTCAGCATTTTGGGTCAATATTCTGAATGGTTGACCAAAGCAAATTTGAAATTCCAATAGTAAACCATTCAGTAACTCTGCCAAGGATGGTCCCAAGTCCAGCTACAAAAGGAGGAGGGTGGTCACCCTGCTGCAATGACCAGAACTGGGAAACCAGGGAAACCAAGCAAGAAACCATATGGAAATTTGAACAAATTCATTTGCTCATGGTACCACATTTGGGGCAGCTGATGCAGCAGCATTGGGGACCCAGGGTGCTGGTGAGAAGTGGGCTACTGGCAAAAGGAAATTCATTACACCAAACTTGGAAACCTGTATCACCACATGGAATGTTCACATTGGCCACCACATTGGCCAAAAGGAAATCATTGCCAAGGAACTCATGAAATGCAAAATCTTGATCACTGCAGTGTCAGAGTTACAACTCACTGGTTATGGAACATTGACTATCCAACCACCTACAGCTGATGAAATGATAACACTGCACTACTTTGACACTGAGAAGTTTATGGTGGATAGCTGGACTGCAAGAAGCATAATCACTTTCCAACCAATATCGGACTGCCTGGCAGAGCTCACTGTCGATGGTACCATCAAGACCCACATTCTGTCCATCTATGTACCAGCTGAGACAAGTCTGTACCAAGCCAAGGATGACTTCGATAGCCAGCTCCAATACACACTGGATTCAATCCCACAAACCGAGATGATCATCTTGGCGGGAGAAAAGAGGAGTGAGAATCCTGGGGCATGGTGGGGGATCTATAGCAAGCTACAATTTGGATTGCAGTTTTGCCCAGAGTTAGTTGCACTTGGATAACCTCGGATGCATTATGCTGAGCAACTAGCCTGGAGGTGTGGATATCCTTAATGAATATGGACCATGGTGTTCCGGTCCAGGTTAGGTGGCCGAAAAGTGTGGTATGAGTTATAGCCTGGTAATGCAGGGGTGATCTCTGGAGCCTTGAACCAGGTCTCAGTCACTGCACAGATATCGATGTTCTCCATTTAAAGGAGTGCCTCGAGGGAGTGCATTTTGAGATTTTGACTTCTAGAATTGAGTAGCATTACCCTAAGTTTTTGCTTGCTTGTTCCTGTTACAGTGGTGAATTTGTCATTTGAACCTTGCCTAAAAAAGGCACTATAGGGGTAGCAAGAGCCTTAGCCAGTATCCAGAATCCCAGGGGTGAAAGGTGCAGGCCATCTCTGGCAAAGCATCATGGTCTGTAGGCCATGTCGGCCCAGACAGGCAGATACTGGATCACCTTAGAATGACACCAGAAGCTTAGCCAATTGTTAAAGTCAATCATTTTGTCCTTGCATTGCGGTATCATTCTGGGTGATGGCAGGATGCTACTCAGGGCTATTGTCAAACCTGCCTGTGCTACAAGATTGGAGAGCTCTTCCATGTCTCTTTTCATGTAGTCCAGGGAGGTACATCTCAGGTCATTCACACCAACATGGACAGTGACAGAGTCATATTTGTACTTGTTATGGAGTAACCTGAGTGCGTGGGTTATGTGGCGGATTCTGGCATCCAGCAGGCAGCTGACAGTAACCTTCTCCTTATTTAGCCTGGTGAGTGGGACATCAGTGTGCCTAACTATAGAGTCACCTATGACTAGTGTGTTGGGTACGTTGTTTTGCCTTATGGGCTGTGGTTGAGTGGCACACTGAGTCTGTGGGCTATGTGTCATTTGGGTTGTGTTGGGGGTGGAGGTTGCTTGCTTTTCTGCATTGGAGGTTTCTGTTGCTTTAGCAGATTATTATTGAGAGCCTCCACGAATGTGTTTGTGTTTGTATGTGTGGATTTTGGAGGTGTAGGTTTTATAGGACTATGTGATGAGTGTGGTGTGGTGCAAGTGTTTACCTTCTCTTCTTGACTATCAGGTTCAGTCTTGGTTGGAGAGAGCTTTACCTCCAGTTTAGTTAGATAAGTGCATCTCTCATAGTTTGTGGTGTTGGGTGGTAGGAGGAGAGGGTCGTCTGTGCACAAGGCAATTGGTACATTTCCCCAAGATGCCCAAATTAATCAGATAGACAGGAGAGAACACTGGGTGCTGACCCTTGGACATGCCTAAATAAAAAAAATACTTTCCTCTAGACAAGTGAGGAAAGTGAGTATAAGAGCTGTTTTTCTCTAAGCAAGTGAGGAAAGTAAGTACAATAACTGTTTTCCTCTAGGTAAAGAGGAAGGTTGAGTGATGTAGTAATTTGTAGCTTGCTTAGTGCTAACAAGTTCTGAACAAGTGCTGAGCACGAATAAGCAAATTCCAGTGCTAAAACTAAGAATCTGTACCTGGATCTTGTGGTAGATAGGCTACCTAGTGCTTATCACTCCCACTGATAAGCTAGAATGTTTCCCTCCAACACAGAAAGGCTTGGGGTCTCAGAAGCTTACAAGCGGTCCTGGATACAGCAAATCTGTATGTGGACTAGACTAGTTACAGGAAAGGTGGGCAACAAGTGCAAATGCGAGCTTTTAAACCAGAAGGTTGAAAGAGATGGAAAAACTGCCCAAACGGCCAATAAACTACAATTTCTGGACCGGAAACCACTCTTGTGGTAGATAGGCTACCTAGTGCTTACCACCCCCACTGATAAGCTAGAAGGCTTCTCTCCAACACAGAAAGGCTTGGGAGGCTCAGAAGCTTACAAACAGTCCTGGATATTGCAAATATGTATCCGGACTAGACTAGTTACTGGAAAGATTTTAAAAAAGTACTGTTTGATTCAAACAAAATTTTAAAATTGTTACTCTCTTAACCATAAAAATAACATGTTTCTCCTTCCTTTCTCATTAAGGACTTTGGGGTATCCATAAAACACTTTAGAATTCTCTGTAAAATATTTTAATTTTGTTTCTATTAATAGTATATATTACTGGCAATGCTCTAAGAAAATCTGAATTTTGGTTTTTCTACTATCAGTACCAAAATTAACTTTTCATCAAAAAATACTTCCAGTAGTAAGTTTATATAGCTTTGCACTTTGCCAAAAAAGTGAATTCATGTTGTTGTGTCTTTCAGCTTTGCCCGGTTAGGGATCGCCACAGAGGAACTCCGGTCCGCTAATGATTGGCAGTAGATTTTTACGTGCCAAGTTGCCAGCCTTGATGCACAACCTTCAACGAAGGTACGCCCATTCACGCATGTCTCCATACAGAAGACACTCTAGCTGAGAATCGAACAGGACAACGTCTTACTGTGAGGCGACAATGCTACCGCAGCACCACCACTGCAGTACTGCTTCAAATTTGGTGACATCACCAGAATTGTCTTTGTAATAATTCTGAGTTTAACAAAGTATTTCATATTGAAAAGTTCATTTATTTTCAGGGACATTACTCTATTGCTGACACAAATTTCTTTGGTGAACCCTACTGTGGGGATGTTGTTTTGCTTCCTCATACTCTTCACAATAGACTTTATCCTCTGCATCTGTAATTTATTTTACCCCCATTCAACTCACTGCAAATCAAAAGTACAAATTATATTCATATTACTAGGGATCAGGTTGAAATTTGTGATTTTCCCATTTTTGAATGTGAGACACTATGTACTATAAATCACCAGTGTTCTGTTTTCAGATAATTAAATTCAGAATTAGCATAGTAAATATCACAATAAGCAAAGAAATGTAACAGACTAAAAGTAAGACTGGTATTAGACAGTTTACAAAGGCTGAGCTTGACTGCCAGTATATAAATCAGGTTCAGTCTGTAGAGTTTCTTGAACAGCTGGGAAGGATGACAAATGCTGTTCTCATGCTACTAAATTTAATCAGTTAAATATTATATCTCCAAAAATATTCAAGACTATAGCAAATAGTATTATGTCTCTGTATCACAATTTCTGAGATAACAGAGCTCACTATATGCATAAACAAGGAATCGCCAGTCAAAAAACTAAGATAAACAAAAATAAAGAGGCAGAAGTAAAGGAAACACAGGAGTAGATTAGTTATATTATAGTGATCAAAAACATGCAGAGATATCCTAAGCAGAATCTCAAATTATAAAACTGGAATAACATACAGGACTAAAATTTCAAATCTGCATTTAATGTCGAGCTAAATTTATTTTGTTCCATATTCTAGAGTTATACAGAAAAGAAGATCAAACAAAATAAGCTATGAATTACAGAGGAAATGTGGTAGCAAACTAGTAGAGGTCTAATGTTTCTGAATAACAATGGTAAGGTTATGCTTCTCTGAACTGCAGCTGGAAGGCTGAATCAGAGTTTCTTGACAGAAGATGTCTATGATAAAGGTGAGAGTGTAGTACATACAGAAAACACATCAGAAAAGGAGAGCAAATACTATATTGTAATATTTAGGATACTATTAGCCTTATCTTATAAAAACTTTTATTTGGCATTAGTACAAATGTGGCTATAGCATAACTCCTAGGGACATAACCACCCCTGAAATATTGTTTTTTTTTTCTGAACTGTAATAACAAAGTTTTCATTTTCAGTTTTTTTATGATGAAAAATCATGATACATGTTATATTACAAGAAATATAACAAGAGTGAGTTGCAATATCTTTTAGAGAGAAAATTCTTGTCAATGCATAATGATGCACAAACTGATAAAAACATTTGCCAAAAAGAAATGCCTCCCTTTTAAATCTTTAGTACTTTATAGATCACAAGAACATTTTGTAAAGGGCATTAAGGCTGTACAATGTTCCCTTATTCACTTTTGAACAGACCGCTGCTTCTGAAGATGGCTTTTAAGAAGCTCTTCAATTGAAGTTCATGCCACAAGGCAGGATATATATCATAGCAGCCCAGCTGAGCTGTCAGCAATGTACTTCTATTACTGAGACATATTCTGTGATTGGAATTTGGATCAAAGTTTTTTAGTTATGCCTCCTTCGTATACAGTGCTAACTTGCATTTTAAATTCATAGTAATAAAGTTAAGGGTAGGTGAAAAGATGTATGACTTGCCTACGTCTCAGTTGCTCTATGTCTTTATTAGAGACATGCTGAATATTAGTATTTAACAGCTAGATTAAACACAATTTATAGGATCAGACACTGAAGATAACTGAAAAAGTCCCAAAAAACACATCACAGGAAACCCAACTTACCAAATATACAATTTCCTAAATGCAATTAAATGAAAACCTTGAAGCGCATTTGTATTAACAACTCATGGAAAAAGCAACAGTTTAGATGTGTGTGTCTTTCGGCTTTTCCCGGTTAGGGGTCGCCACAACGGAACTCCAGTCCGCTAATGATTGGCAGTAGATTTTTACGTGCTGGCTTGCCGGGCCTAACGCACAACTTTCAACGAAGGAACGCCCATTCATGCATGTCGCCACACAGAAGATGCTCTAACTGAAAATTGAATGGGCAATGTCTAACTGTGAGGCGACAACGCTACCGCAGCACCACCACTGCAGTATCTCCATTTAAATGTAAAATACACAAACTAAAATCTGTGGGAGGCAGTTTCTTAGATACACGCATTGTTACTCTCTTTCTTTTTCTCTTATTCATTAGAGACAGTGAGATCTCTACATTGCAAGGAAATTAGTAAAGCCCCCCCCCCCAACACACATACATACCTTTCACACAGTGTATTTTTTCTTACATCATTCATCATTTTTAAGAAATACACAAAGGACATTAACCAAAGCACATACTTCACACAATATCTTATTTCCTGACATTACACCTACCTCATTTTTGCTCATCAATTCTTCAGAATATCTCCCAATTACTTTACAATCTGGGGATCTCTGACTCAGTAAAATCCCATTTTGAGAAAGTTTGGTTTGAACCCCTGCTATAGACTAAATCCAGTTTTTCTGTGAGTTGTTGAACTCTCCCGTTCACTTGTTAGATCCCAGGTACAAATGCCTGCAAAATGTTATGATTCAAGGTCAAGTATCATGAGACTCTCTCCCACTGTCCTTTGCTCTCCTGAGAATGTATACCTTTCACAAAGTAATTTTATATGCAGAAGTTCCATGAAAAAATAGAGCAGTACAATGTATTCATAATCTGTTTATACAGCTCTCAAACTTTAATTCATCATTTAGAACACATTGTTTTATATCATAAAACAGTTACATGTAAATAATGACTATTATTCTAAGTATATAGGCGACACACATGGGATGTTTTCAGAACAATAGTGTAGAAACAGTTCAGTAATATATGCTGATGTTTAAAACTGTTAGATGTGAAGTAAAGTTGTGTAAGTTGTGCTTAACTCATCACAGCAAATGTTCAAATTCTTCACTTTTACAGTAGCGTACGGGTTGTATGCTGCCAAGGCTATAGTACCTGGCCAACTTCCCAAAGCTCTGCCCAACATCCACACAGTCAGTCTGGATTCCTATACACTAATACACTAATCCCTTATAGAGGGAAGTATAAAAGTAGCCAAAGTAACAAAAATCTTCAGGACTTTGAATATTATGAGACTATATGTCTCAAAAGTCACGGATTTTGAAGGATATTACTCATTTTGGCTAAAAAAAGGTTATTTTCTTGCCAAAACAGATGCTATTTGCTAAATTAATGTAAATTAAGAACAAGTAATGTCAGTAATTCTAGTTACAGACTTACCCCCCAGATTCAGCAAGCCCTGCACGGTGTGCAGGACAAGTGCAGGAGCTCCAGTAGGCAATATGTCTGCCGTGCGATCCAGGAATAAGCTGTAGGGATATGCACGAGCAGTCCTGCACTAGTCCTGCACGGACTCAGCCCCTGTATGCAAATTACACATTTGCAGGTGAAATCCATGCAAATGAGGTGAATTTGTGATCCAGGAAGCTGGAAGCTGGCCGTGCAGGACTAGTGTAATCTGTAGAAATGTACTCGGTCAGTAACCGAGTACATTTCTGCAAACTACAAAATGGAGCCATGACAGCTCCAAATAAAGGGTGGATATTATGTCGAAGGCATGCCAATGGCCAAATACATGGCCATTGGCATTGAAAACAGTTGCAAAAATAAAAAAATTAACTTTTATTTTTTTTTAGCCGATCTCAGCTGTTTAAGCGTAGGGCAGCGGTGCACAAATGGGATCGGGCAAAAAATAAATAAAAAAACCCTAAAATAAGCATTCTAACCAAAATCACTATTTTGCCATTATACTCAATGGCAGGCAGGCAACAGCATGGCCAGTGAATAGTGGTTGCTAAGGGGGGAGGCTCAGTGTGGGATCTGTAACTATGCATCAGCAGGCAATCCTATGCAAATGAGGGGAATGATACTGAATACCAGATTTCCCCTGCATGCAACTCAGCACCCAACAGTGTAAGAGCAGAAATAACTTGGTGCAAACCTAGGAGTTAGCTGACATCATGTGTCAGGCATACTGTAAGCAGATTGGAGTCCTGTGGCTCAGGTTTGCCCTTAGCTTAGCAGAGCTAAGCAAGGGTGTGTGTCTGAGGCTGCTTAGCACTCTTTACGTTGCCTAAGCGGGTGTGTGTGCCGCACATCGGGTTTTAAAGGTGAAAAAAAAAGTAAACCAGGAAATAGCAGCTCTGTGCACATTTGAGCACTATGTTTGCACGGTGCACCCTTGGATTTAAACAGGAAGGCAATGGGAAGGGAAAACAGCAGTAGGAAGGTAATCAGGGAGAACTAGCATAGCTGGCAGGTGAAATGTATCAGAATCAGTCAATTACACAGGCAGCAGACCAGTCCAGCCCAGAACACTACTATAAACTATGCAAACACTTTTCCCTCTGGTTTTTCCCACATACTCTACACCACCAGTGTATACAAGCGGGGGAATTTTAACAAACATACACAACAAAATGATAGAGCCTGCAATAGCTTTTATACATCAACATGTGGAAGAGGGTTGGTGAGGATGAGAATACTGTCGACCAACCCACAGTGAGGAGACAGAGAAGAGTGTACAGACCCAGGGTAACCTACCAGGGGCTACATGAGCTGGAGATAATGGAGCGCTACAGGGTGGACAGGGACCTCCTACAGCAAATTGTTGAACTGTGCCGGCCATGCCTTACACGCAGAACTAACAGAAGGGAACCCATTCCATTGAATACCAAGGTATGTGTAGGCCTAAGAATACTAGCTATAGGTACCTTCCAAAGGCCAACTGGGGATATCATGGGGATCTCACAGGCATCAGCATCCAAGGTACTCCACCAGTTCCTGGATGCCATGTCAGCACATGCCAGTGAGCACGTATATTTCCCCAACACCCGTGAGGCGTTGGCCAGCAATATGCATTTCTTCCACCAAACTACCTGAGGTAGTGGGTGCTATAGACTGGGGGATAGGGTCTACATCAATCGCAATGGCTTTCCCTCCATCAACTGCCAGGTCATGTGCGATGCCCAGGGCATTATAATGAATGTGTGTGCTGGTTGCCCTGGAAGCTATCACGATTCCCACATCTGGCATCTGATGCAGCTGCACCAGAAATTTGCCAGTGGGGACATCTCTTATGGTCACCTAGTGGGGGATGCTGGTTATGCACTGGAGCCTTGGCTAATGACACCCATCAGAAATACACACACACCCGAACAAGAACTCCATAATGAGGCACATGCACAGACCAGAGTTGTAATAGAGCATGAGTTTGGGTTGCTCAAGTCACGGTTCTGGTGCCTGGACACATCAGGTGGAGCCCTGCAGTACTCCACAGCTACATGTACTCAAATTGTCATCATACATGCCATGCTACACAATATGATCCTGCAGAAACAGCTGCAGCAGGAACAGCACGGAGCAGGGCCACACAGCCCTTCACCATTGCCAAGGCCTGCACAGGCACAGAGTGACTTGGAGGAAGAACAACCTGAGACTGCCCCAGTAGGCAGATGGAGGCATGCCCATTATGCCCTGGCCTTGGCAAAGAGGCAATGCATAGCACATACACTAACACAGGAGGGACCCAGGGAATGACACCACTCTCTGACTCTCACATACAGTAAAACGGATGCCAAACGTGACACTACCTGTGCTCAACCATGTATAGGGAGTGTACTATGTGAATCTGACATAGGCAGCCCTCCAGCACCATCCTTAATACTGGCACACCCACAAGGTAAGTCACTCTTCTTACCAATTGCCAAATTGAGTAGTATGTGTTGTTACCTGTATCTATGGTATGGATGTGAGCATGCAAGGGAATTGGGTGGCTGAATGAGATGCCAGCAGATAGCAGACACTTATAGTGGCAGCATGAGATGTGTAACAAATACTGGTGTCACCATAGTAACCAGTACTACACATGTTGACAAAACCCACTGCAGGAAATGTGCTGGGCCACATGTGTGTCCATATGACACACATATGCCAGTCAGGGAGGTTCACATACCCAACAACAGTCTCAGCCAGCAGAACAGGTGTAGATAAACACAAACAAGGGCTGCGCTAAGGCCTCTGAATAATGCCTATGGGTAACTTCCCCCCAGGCTTACACAGACAAACTACATCAGGTCAGGCAGTGGGATGTTAGTTCTGAAGGGTAGGAAGTCAGAAACTGATATGTAGGTCAATCAAACTGTAGTACACTGATATGCCTCTAGTCAGCATGATAGGTTAGAATACAGAATGAAATGGAGTACCTGACATACCAGTACAGTCATAGCAAATGTGTACAAATGTCAGGTGTGCCCCCCCCAATCCTATGTAGAAATGTAGAAACAGTCAGGTGTGCCCCTCCCAATCCTGTATAGAAATGTAGAAACAGACAGGTGTGCCCCCCACTCCTATATAGAAATGTAGAAACAGTCAGGTGTGCCACCCCAATCCTATTTAGAAATGTAGTAACAATCTGGTGTGCCCCCCCAATCTGATGTACACATGTTGTAACAGTCAGGTGTGTCCCCCCAATCCTATGTAGGCATGTAGTAACAGTCAGGTGTGCCCCCCCAATCCGATGTAATCATATAGTAACATGTATGTGTAGGTATAATACCAGTGGAGCACAGATGACCTGAGGTGGCCAAGGTAGCAGGATAGATTGTAGCATTTGTACACATTTGTACAATAAGCAGGTATGCGTGTGTTAGGTTGGTGTGTGTTTCATATTGTGTGAGAGTGGTCAGTATGTATGCATGTTGAGGTTTGACCTGGTGGCCATTGTCTACTACTGTGGATGACAAGGCCAAGTACTCACAACTGCAGTGCCAAAGATGATTCACCCCAGTATAACACATGCTAGCAGTAAGCCATTGTAAATGTATGGTGGTAATATGTGTCACCATCTGAGAGTTGGACATGGCATGACTGTTGGGCTAGATATACAAACAGTACACAGGGAAAAGTACCCCAGACATACAGTATATAATGTGTAACCATGAAATGGACACACCCTTGGAATTGTACATACAGGTATGCATCACATTATCTGGCCTTGTAGTAGGGAATACCGATGTCATCTGGCCAAACACTTGCAGATCACAAAGGTGATAGGACTGATGTATTGGGAAATGGCTGATGTCCCTACACAATCCAGCATAACTGGAATGTCCCATGCATATCTGTGAATCAGATGCAAGAAGTGTCCATAGCACACATGCACCCAACTCACCCAAATACCACACACAGGTACCTCTCTGGTCATATCCCTGCTGTTGGGAATGGGTACAATATGAGCCCCACCTGTGTATGGCAATAGTGAAAGAATGCAGCATGCAGTGCAGGTGTCCCATGCAGGTGTGTCCCTAGCTGTAAGTAGCACCCTGCCAGCATCCACACCACCTGATCAATACTGATAGAAAGTATTGGCATGAACACCTAGCACACCTACTCTTTCACCTCCGGGGAATATACTGTATGGCAGTCTGGGACTGTAGGACTGACAGAATGCAACAGCCTGCTACAGCTGGCTTGCATCGCCACCAAATGGCCTACAGGCCTCTGCCAAAGGCCTGCATCTCACCCATACTGCCAATGTATGTTATGTCATGGACACCGAAATAACAACATAACACACTCCACATAAGCCATATGCAATGTCAAATGGATGTACCACAGTAACATGTCCACCATGTTCCACAGCATGAACTGTGGACCAACAACAAAACACAGCTGTGATGAGGTGATAACTATAGGGAAAGTATCAGAGAATGTATGCATAATATATGGAAGAGGATAGAATACTATAGGTCGGGTGGGAGCATGGGCAGCATGGAATGTGCAAGGTCTGACACACAGCCATGTGCACATACTATCCCTGGCTGAAAACACAAATATGGGTGGCTACAACCCTGCCATTACACCACAATAGGGGTAATGTCCTGCCTTATGACCCCTGCCTCTGGTAACCTGTGTGAATCTGTACAGCTGTGAGGTATTGCCACAGCAGAATAACGCCATACTGTCATGCTGATTGATGTGCAAGTATGGTATCCCCTGCCAGCACTGTACCAAGGTGCTGAACTGGATACACAGACCCAGCAGCAAGTGTCTGCAGCCCCCCCCCCCCCAGAATGGCATAACGTTCCATGAATATGTAGGTGTGTGACCACAATACTGGACACAGCTGCATTTACGCTGTGTTCCCCAGGACATCACTGTAAGCAAAAATGTCCACCTGACAGTACTTCAGGACATAAAACATTATAGTGTATAACAGTACACATGTCTGAATATCTCTGCTAACACCAGTAACATGTAGCAGAAGCAGCACAGACACAATCACCTACAGTACACACTATCCCTTGCACAGTTTGACCCCATATTGTCAACTGATCTACAGATATCCCGCAGAAACAGTTTGCTACCTGTAGGTGTAGAACACAAAGGTCTACACTGGAGTACAAACTACCTGGAATGGATCCACACATTCAATACAGAAGGGCATACTGGGCATGCTTACACACTTAAACAAATGAAGCCCGTGTCTACCAACAACAGTGGACCATACATATCTGACAGTTGCAGATGTTAGTGCATACACTCCTCAGTATGCACCAGTCATGCTTTGCACACACATTGGATAGGAATACACACATATATCCAAAGAAAAAACACTATAATATGCCAAAAGTACACATGCATAGATGTGTGGAAGAGCGTGACAGTGGCAAAGAGCCTTTCATCATGAGGCCCACCCCACCCAGCACACAGCCAAATGGCTACAACCACATAATGTGTAACTGTCACTCACTGTAGAAATTAGCCACTGGTATCCCTCAGCATTACAGACTCTGTGGTGCAACTGCTAGCTGTGCAATATGACTGTACAAGGCAGTAGTCATCTAGCAGTTGTATACATGTACCTGTGGAATATAAACCTGCATGTGCCTGAGTGTGGTGTGCTACCTCTAGATGAATGGGTTATAGTGCATGCACGCACACACTCCCCTCCCCATAGCCCTACTATGACAAGCCTGCTTATGTCTTTCACTTTGGAATACACCTTTGGGAATGACATAGTCCAGTAATCGCTGTGGTGCGTCCTATAACTGTGTAATGCTATAGTGTGATAAACTAGTTAGGTACGAGTTCTAATCCAAGACATGGCAACTGTGTGTGTGTGTGTGTGTGTGTGTGTGTGTGTGTGTGTGTGTGTGTGTGTGTGTGTGTGTGTGTCTGTGTAGGAAGCAATGCTTTTTCAGCTAGTCACACTCACTATAATTCAAATGCCCTACTTTGACAAGGCTGCTGAAGTCATCCACTTTGAAATACACCTTTGGGGAAAGAGTAGCCCACTAATCTATGTGGTGCATGCTATAACTGCATAATGCTGTAGTGTGAGAAGCTAGTTAGGTAGGAGTTCTAATCTCAGACATGGCAAGGGTGTGTGTTTTTGTCTGGGTAGGGAGCAATGCTTTTTGGGCTAGTCACACTCACTACAATTCAAATGCCCTACTTTGACAAGGCTGCTGATGTCATTCACTTTGAAATACACCTTTGAGAAACAAATAGGCCAGTAATCTCCGTGACATGTCCTATAACTGTGTAATGCTGTAGTGTGATAAACTAGTTAGGTAGGAGTTCTAATCCCAGACACGGAAACTGTGTGTGTATGTCTCTGTCTGTGTAGGGAGCAATGTTTTTTAGGCTAGTCACACTCACAACAAAGCCTGCTGGTGTCATTCACTTTGAAATACACATTTGGGAAAAGAGTAGTCCTGTAATTTCCGTGGTGCATCCTGTAACTGCGTAATGCTGTAATGGGATAAACTAGTTAGGGAGGAGTTCTAATCCCAGTCATGGCAAGTGTGTGTCTCTGTGTAGGGAGCAATGTTTTTTAGGCTAGTCACACTCACTACAATTCAAATGCCCTACTTTGGCAAGGCTACTGATATCATTCACTTTGAAATACACCTTTGGGAAAGGAATAGCCCACTAACCTCCGTGACATGTCCTATAACTGCGTAATACTGTAGTGTGATAAACTACTTGGGTAAGAGTTCTAATCCCAGACATGGCAACTGTGTGTGTGTGTGTGTGTGTGTGTGTGTGTGTGTGTGTGTGTGTGTGTGTGTGTGTGTGTGTGTGTGTGTGTGTGTGTGTATAGCCTTGTCTGTGTAGGGAGCAATGCTTTTAAGGCTAGTCACACTCACTACAAATCAAATGCCCCACTTTGGCAAGCCTGCTGATGTCATTCACTGTAAAATACACCTTTGTAAAAGAGTAGCCCAGTAATCCCTGCGGTGCATCCTATAACAGCATAATGCCATAGTGTAATATAGTATTTTGGTAGGGGTTATATTCCCACACGTGGCAAGTGTGGATGTTTGTGTGTGTTTCTTTGTCTGTGTAGGGAGCAATGCTTTGTAGGCTAGTCACACTCACTAAAATTCAAATGCCCTACTTTGGCAGGCCTGCTGATATCATTCACTATGAAATGCACCTTTGGGAAAAGAGTAGCCCAGTAATCTCTGTGGTGTGTCCTATAATAGCATAATGCTGTAGTGTGATATAATACATTGGTAGGGGTTCTATTCCCACACAGAGCAAGTGTGGATGTTTGTGTGTGTGTTTCTTTGTCTGTGTATGGAGCAATGCTTTTTAAGCTAGTCACACTCACTACAATTCAAATGACCTACTTTGGCAAGCCTGCTGATGTCATTCACTGTGAAATACAACTTTGGGAAAGGAGTAGCTCAGTAATCTCTGTGGTGTGTCCTATAACAGTGATATAGTACTTTGGTAGGGGTTCTAGTCCCACACATGGCAAGTATGGATGTTTGTGTGTGTGTTTCTTTGGCTGTGTAGGGTGCAATGCTTTTGGGGCCATTCACAGTCACTACAACCTCAATTGACCTTCTTTGCAAGCCTGCTGATGTCATTCCCAGTAAAATGCACCTTTGGGGAAGGAGTACTCCAGAAATCTCCATGGCATGTCCTATAACTGTGTAATGCTGTAGTGTAATAAACTAGTTAGGTAGGAGTTCTAATCCCAGAGATGGCAAGTATGCATGTCTGCATTTGTCATTTGTATCCTGTGTGGAGGTGGCTGTGAGTGTTTAACAACTGGACTCATTATGGAGCGGGATCTGCAAATTTCTTATATGGTGGCCCTATTATATATCACAATGTCCACCTTACAAGGATAACAGAAGTGAAATAGGTTAGAGGCTGAGGTGCCAATTCATAACCCTACATGTGACATCAAGGCCTGGCGAACAAAGTTAGCAACCCTTGTATTACCCAGAGAACACTTTCAACCCATGTCTCATACACAAACACACTTGCCTAGGCAACAACCGCTATGTTGGTAGTACCCTGCATATTGCCCACAGATAGTAACCATGATGTGATTGCAGTGGACTACAGAGGGCATGGCACCCTGTCCATCAGTACAATAGGCATGTACATGCTGACAGTGTGCCTTCCCTATGTTCCCCACTGGATGCCTGCAACACCTGTGGAGCCATCAAATGTGACTCACAAAGGACATACCATACCTTAAACACATGCCCTGTATAGACAGATGCCACTGATACCAGGGAATATCTGTATCATGCTAACAATGTAGGTACAGGGTCAACCTGCTGTCCATTACTAGTTCCCACCACATGAGGCCAGGACTGGCACATCTGCTGATGACAATCTGTGTACACAACAAGGGGCAGACACCCCAGGTACAGTTCCACATGTCACTGTACATGCATATGGGATGTGTACACATCCCAGACAGCGTCCATGTCATGGACTAAAGAACATATACATGTCAAGCATTGCACAGCAATGGCCATGCATAATAGTTACCCAGGTGACTGGATGGTGAATACAGTACCCACCTGTGTGGGCCACTCCAGACACTACACCCCTGAGCCACACTGCAAACCATTGTCATGTGGCCTGATGCCAAGATATACCCTTCACCTAGCCTTGTATAGCCTTCTGGCACAACCATTACACACCCGTGAAGCAGTGCATGCATGCATGTCAGTACTGGTACCCTGTGTCTGTGTGTCTGGTGTATAATGCTTTTGAACACATTCACACTCCCTACAACTCCAATTGGCATATGGAAGCATGCTGTCTGATGTCAGATACCTTCACAATCCCTTAGCCCATATAACCTCTGGATAGCCCCTGTGGTGCATGTGATACCTGCACATTACTGTATTGTGGCAAACTAACTAGTTAGGAAGTGTATTCCTGACCCTGCTAAGTGTGTCAATGTGCGTGAGTCCCTGAGAAAGTGTGGCTGTGTTGACATTGACACCTATTCATGTGGACAGGCACGTGTACTACACCTACCGTATCACTACCATATCACTGTTGCAGATGTCACTCACCATCACATATACGTTTTGTCAGCTTATCAATATATAAGCTATGTGGCGCATGCAATAATTGCATCGATATGTGATAGAAATACATAGTCATTTAGGGGTTTGAAACCCTGTACTGGTAGGTGGGTGACACAAACATGCTTAGGTTTTACTCTCCCACCCACTCCGTGACTTACTTTGTCTCTGTCTGTCTCTCTCACTCCATCTCTGGTGGATGTGGAGAACAACACCTGCTTTGCTTAGACAGCAGCTTGTGTTTTGTAAGTGATGTCCATGATCATCTGATGGCCTCTGCATGAATTTCAGAGCCCCTCTAGCTGCTTGCATGTGGAACAGCTGTGGTAATAGTCTCATAGCCAATTGCATGGAAACACACTCCAATAGGAACACCGTATTGGTGTTGGGCCTTTTCATTCACTGTGAGCAGGACCTAGATCTGGTGTTTGACAAACAGCATCACAGATGGATATGGGATTTACCTCTAACAACATACACTGTGGAAACAGGCCAACTCACCGGAGGGAGATGTACCTGACATGACCACAGAATGTAAGTGTTGATATTCTGCATTTGGAGTAATGTCGGTTTAACAGGGTGTGAGTGGATATGGTTGGTCTACATGTTTTAATACCTGTCATGACAGTGCTATGTTTATGAGGAAACCCCCATCTGTAGGGTCATCTGCAGACTGGGCAGTGTGTGGTGCCTTTTGTTTCTTGTATTGCTCGCAGAACACCTATCTGAGAACTGCAGAAGCATGGTGTGAAGATTGCAGTCAGTACATGGTGACAGCCATGAGAGTTACTGACTTCATATCCCTCATAGGACATATGTCACAACAAACCATATTACAACAGCAAATGTATGAGGTTATCACAGCAACATGTCAATATTGGCCCTGTGTTTGTGCCTCCAGCCACAACTCTGTCAACCTTTGTACATATGTCATGCAGTAAGAGGTGTATATGTTCTATAGACCATTATTTATTGACATCATATCTGATAACAAGCTATACATGTTATGTATAGTAGGGGTTATATTTGAAGACATAACCTGGGCATTCTGTGGTTGTGTGTACAGTACTGAGGTCTGTGTACTTATGGTGATTGTCAACAGTGTGTGTATTGCGACTATGTACCTTGAATATCCCAAAAAACAACAACGATGCCACTGCGAACCTCTACTACACAAAAATACACTAATAAAATAAAAATAAAAATGTAGCAAACGAGGTGGCTAAGAGTAGAAATATTTATTACAGGTACAGGTTAGCACTTTCACATCAACAATGCTTCTTCAGACCATGAACGTCACACTTTACTGCCTCTATATTTATACATATAAATTCATCAATTAACAAATTATTCAATCAAGTTCTTAAAGTCAGCCCCATACAATCTACTTAAAAAATATATAGATACGTATCAAAAACCAAGCAAAAATACATATGTAAAATAACATTCTAAAATCTATATGTACAAAAATATATATGTATATATATGTATATTAATATAACAGTGCACATGAAATTATATACATTCTATTTCAAAGGTTTACCTTTTAGATAAGGCTTAATAGAAGCCCTATCATTAAAGGCCCGGGAATTTATCAGCTTGCAATTCAAGTATCCACTTCAATTCAAATTGTTCTGTCAAATTTTTTAAATCCTCTAGTCTTAGATTTAAATGTAAATACTCTATGACTCTAAAACTAAATACATGTGTATAACTAAAAATAGTTGAGTGCTTAGCAAGAGCACTTCTCTTTACATCCTTATTTCTAATTGCTGCTAGATGTTCTCTAATGCATTTCCTTAATGTCCTATTTGTCATACCCACATAGAATGAGCTGCAGAAGTTATAAGTGGCTAAATAAATTATATTTTTCATTGCACAGTTAGCTGATATATTAAATTCATATTTTTTATTTGTCTTAGGGTGTGTAAATTCATTATTTAATACTAGTACATTACCTACACTACAACTGCCACATTTCTGTAGCCCATTCATATTCATGTCATTATGATTCTGATTATTAGTATAACATAATAGCCTTTTACGATTCTTTTTATTCCTATAACTAAACTGTGGTTTATTCTTAATTACTTGATTTCTATCAATATCTGCTTGCAGTATGAACCAATTCTTTTCAATAATTTGTCTTATGCAATTCACATTGCTAGAATATTCCAGTGTGAATTTTACTTCACTACTGTCGTATTTAAATTAATTAATTAATTAAAAATAAACCACAGTTTAGTTTGTAGACATATATCAGCATATAAGCAATGAAAGTCAATAGTGTAGCCACTCTGAATTAACTCCCTCTCACACCAACGAACAAATTTTCTTCAGCAAAATGAATCAGAGGGAGAAACACAGCAGAAATAATATAAAAAACTTTAATATGGTTAGCACTTTCACATCACAGATGCTTCTTCAGACCATGAATGAAACAACATAAACTAAAACCACTTTATATAGTTCCTAAGCTCTGCAAGTTATTAATATGCCGTTTCTTTAACTTGAGTGCTGAATAGACATAATTAATTAATTACAGCAACTTGCAGAGGTTAGGAAGTATATAAAGTGGTTTTAGCTTATGTTGTTTCATTCATGGTCTGAAGAAGCATCTGTGATGTGAAAGCACTAACCGTATTAAAGTTTTTTATATTACTTCCATCATATTTCTCCCTTTGATTCATTTTGCTGAAGAAAATTTGTTCATTGATGTGAGAGGGAGTTAATTCAGAGTGGCTACACTATTGACTTTTATTGCTTTTGTGATACTATTTTTGGTGATAGTCCAGTGGAGTATGGCAGAAGGAAACAGCATTGAATTGGTCTATGTACCTAAAGAAGTCAGTGCCTTTCAAGCTGGGTTTGATAAGACGCTGCAGCAAAGTAATAATCCTTTATTAGCCTTTGAAGTTTCTGATGAAGAAATGAGAGGTGAACAAGTAACATTTGATGAAAAAACTGTTAATAAGCTCACTCGTGAGTTGGAGCATGACTTGCTGATGTTTAAGCAAATAAAATGGCAAAGGTTTCATTTTGAGATATGTATTTCTCATAAAGTAATTCAGAGGGTTTTCAGAGTCCTAAAAATGCCTGCTTCAGCAGACACCTTTCCTGAACTGCTGAAACACTGGCAAAAGCTGAATATTGAAACCAGCTTTAAATACATGGCTCTTTTAATTGATTTTCACAAGCCTAGAGAGAATTTATTGTTGAGATATAAGAAGGAAACAAGAAGAGCTGAGGACCATTGTTTTGGTGAGTGTATATGACAGACTGCTTTCTAATTTATGTGAGAATGTGACTGCACATGAACAGCATTTAGCAAGTCAGAAAAAGAAAAAATTAGAGATCTAAGTGATTTCTCAAATGGACATGTGTTTACTTGGCCGAAGGGCAATGAAGTAAGAGAGGCACAGAACACGACTATTAATGCAAACTTAAATGTTCCTGGCTCACAGGTCTTGATCTTGGAGATTGCAAGTGCTACAACAGTATGGAACAACAACTCTAGCTCAAGAAGGGGTGAATATAATTCTCCAAACACTACAGAGGCATTAGAAGTAGTAGAAATGTCGCACACCTTGAATGTTTTAATCAGAAACAGTCAAAATAAAAGTTCTACGACTGTTCAATCTGTAAAAAAGGAGATGATTCAAACCACATTAATGCTGGCTTTCCCCCCTCTTCCCATTCGCAAAATGGATTCATCGTGAATGGGCTGGTCCAGCAACAGGGGGAGGGAAGAGAAGGCTGCCTTCCTAGGAAGAGGCTGTAGAAAGAGATTTGAAAAGGATGTGGAACATGGCAACCACATGAGGACACTGGTAGTGAACTTCTCTAGTAAAATGCTAGCCAAACATCAGGAATCCATACTTGAACGTGGTTTGACTTTCATTCCAGCTTCAGCCACTCACTTTGTGAGAACTGTATTGGATATAAGATATTTTGCACGCAGTGTTATGCTGAAATCTTTATTTTTAATTACTTTAAAAAACCTAGTTCATTTTTTCCTGATATGAATCCGGTTTTAGAAGCATTTTGCATTGTTTGTGAAACGCAATTGAAAGAAATGCTTAGTTTTAAAAGTCAGAATAATAAGGATAGATTCTATAATTTAAGTAAGGAAGAGCAGGCAGCTCTTCTTGAATTAAGAAATGATGCATTTATTGTCATTCTTCCTGTGGACAAAGGTGGGGGAATTGCTGTCTTTAATACTGAAGAATATGTTGCTTCTATGCAAGGAATGCTTAATGATGAAAAAGTATAAAAGCAAGTCAGTTTAAATGATATAGAATTATGCTGCAGCCAGGTATTTAAGTCATTATATGACTGTTTTGCAAGTACTTTGATTTCTAAGTCTTTGTTGGACTTTTTTACTGTTACAAATCCTGTTGTTCCACTCATTCAGGGACTCCCAAAACTGCATAAAGATAGATATAACCCACCATTCAGACCTATAGTGTCTGGTCAAGGATGGGTTACACATTCATTATCTAAATATGTTGAAAATAATTTAAGACCAATAGTTAGTACTTCAGCCTATGTATTGAAAGACACAAGACAACTTTTGTCTGATATTGGTAGTACTTTTTGTAGTTCACTTGAACAACCTGACAACTGTTTACTGGTATCTATGGATATCAGTTAACTTTTTACTGTAATACCCCACGTATATGGGTTGGAGGCAGTTAAGACTTATTTATGCGTGCATAGCTCCTATGATATGAGAAGAATTGATTTTCTACGTATGTTAATAAAAATAATTCTGGAAAATAACATCTTTCATTTTGAACAGAAGAACTACTACAATTGTTTGTCGTAGCTATGAGCACACCATGTGCCAATAGCTACACCAACATGGTCCTTGCCTATTGGAAGGAACAGTTTCCCCCGGATTTACTAAACTTCCGCGCAGGACTGGTTTAGTCCTGCACAGAAGCACCCATTTAGGAGCAGGACGGCAGTGTGCCATGCATAGTAATGAAGGTGCACTGGTCGAGCTCCTAGGCTTACACGGAGTGTGTACGAGTGCAGGGGGCATGTCTGAGAGCAGATCTTTCAGAATAAACACACCCCTGCAATGTCAAACAGCAGAAGCTGTTAAGAAAAATGCGAGATCACTCACAGGTGTCCTCATATCCCCACCAACAGACCCCCACATATACAACAGCAACAGGACATATAAATTAAAAGAGAAAACCCATCTATATCTTTTAAAACACCGATTAAAGCTAACCGTAGGTGTGCGGGTGTGCCCATTGCTTAGCTATGGTTAATGTAGCTGAAATAGCAAAAGGAGGATAAAAAGCAGGACATGTGCAAAGGAAGCAGTGCAGCAATAGTGTAGTGGGCAGAGCATCTACCTAATGAGCAGGCATTCCCGGTTTGAGTCCCACTGTAGCACAGTCTATTTTATCATCCTGCTATAACCACATTGCCAGATTTGCTTCTGACACAGCCTACTAGACACACCACTGTCACAACCTAAATCGCCTAGGATGGCTTGAACTGCCAAGCCTACTGCAGTTCAACCAACTAATAGTGGCACATAATGTCCTTTACCAACCAGAAAATACACCTGCACTAAAAAATATTATCATCCCCTACACCAGCACCTGACCACTGCGATCATCCACTGGACTCCTAGTTCAAACATACAAATCCAACTACTCAGCTGGGGACTCTCTGTTTGCCAAATCTATTGGTAAAATATGGAACAGACTCCCAGCTGACTTGACCCTAGAACCCTCACTAACTCAATTCAAAAACAAACTCAAGAAATACTTCAAAACTCATTGGTTATGTCCTTGCACTAACCCAGACTAGTGGCCTCTCTATTTCTTAGGTGCCTTACCTTCTACTAATTCTAACTTTTTTCTACCACTCCATTTCAGGAAGGGTCAATTGTATAACTGCTGCTCAGTGTGTCTTAAACCTGAATGCAATGTTATGTATGTTTAACTTTGAAAATAATGTTATGTTTTGTAAAGTGTTTTATATTAAGTACTATATGTGCTAAATGCTGGTATTGCTTATTACTGAAATCTGCTTGAAACTAGCATTTACTAAATGTTCAATGTGTATTATTATCTTGGAGCTTTTCTCCCCAGGCCTCCGCTGAAAATGGACATGTATCCAGTCAGACTATCCCGGTCAACAAATGTAAAATAAATAAATAAATAAATAAATTTTATATAGCAAAGCATGTTATAACCAATAGTTTTTCTGCAAAACCCCCTAAGTGACATAGATATATGAAATGGAGTACTGCAAGAAATGCACATGTGAAGTATCAGTGTCAGACTGAATAAGGCACTAGTAAGCAGGTTTAAGCACAAATAAGCAATAGTAAGCATATGTAAGCACTAGTAAGCAGGCTGAAGCCCATTTGCACGGTGGTAAGCAATGCCTACACTGGTTAAGCAAATCTGAAACTAACACCCTGTTAGATGTAATGACAGGTTAGCAGTGCTTACCTGCGCACAAACCCACTAACAACTGACTAAACGTGCCTTAACCACTCTGTATCCAACGGCCCTTGTTCTGCCCAGCAACAAAATAAACAGCCTCAGGCCTAGGCTCGAACACAGAACCCCACACATCATAGGCAAAGTGATTTACCACTAAGCCATGTCAGATATACATAACCCTGATGTATTCAAAACATATCAACCATCCCAGTCATTCAACAGTACAGAGAATGTATTCCAACATGTAAATGTATTTGTGTGAGTAAATATAGTAATATCTAAACAAATACAAGTTATCAATAGATGTAGATATATATATATATATATATATATATATATATATATATATATGTATATATATATATATATATATACATAGAAATATATACATAGATATATATATATATATATATATATATATATATATATATATATATGTATATATATATATATATATATAGATATATATATATGGCCACACATCTGTAGATAGCAATGGTAGATTGAGAAATACAAATATGTCCACATGCACCGTTAATGAGGTTAAGACGCCCCAAAAAATATACGTCATGTATGAATAGGCATACCCCCCCACCACAGCCAAACACGTCCACCCTGCAATACACTAAAGTGTTACAGATCACATAAGCAGGACATGACATTACATGTGCACAACATGTAAACAGTACTACAACCCACCTGTATGATGTCAAGCTGGTATTGGTAATATATCATGCAGTATAGTGTGGCTCCCATAGGAAATGTAAAATATGGCAGCTATCAACATCCCCAGGATGCATATACAAAGACACATATATGCAGATACAGATATATATATATATATATATATATATATATATATATATATATATATATATATATATATATATATATATATATATATATATATATATATATATATATATACACACACATGTGACTATACAGACACACGCAGAGGTATGTACAGTAAGATACATATGTAGAAGGTGCACACAATATGGAACAGCCACTATGCCTACAGTTCACACCTGAACAAATGGACACTGTATGGGCCACCCATACAATTACAATTGTCACCTGCAACATATACCCACAGAGAGGTCATAGGAAAAACACCACACACAGGTTTGCAGACATGGAAAACCTTTATTTGTGCACTATTTCAGTTCTACATGCCATGTCATATAGCTGTGCAGACACTGACATCCATATAAACAGAGTAATGCAACTGTGAAGCAGTGATACTAAGACAGTAGTCTAGAAAGGTTCACAACTGTCGCTGTCCAGGCCAATGCCTTCATACAATAGTAAAGACAGACAGGGCCTCAGAATACCAAACAATCAACAGTATGTAATACAGGTGTATAGTTCAGTTGCCTACATCTACACTTTGTACAAATTCACTAGGTGTTGAAGACTTCATTTGGCCAAATGGGATGTAACTGTTACATAACAAGGCATAACGGACACCATCACAAGCACACTGACAAACAGAACAGTCTTGTATGGCAGGAGGTAATAGGCCTGAATTAACCCAATATATGTGAGTAATGTAAATATAGGTGAAGTATATGCTACTGTACATGCAGATACCTTAAGGCACCTCACCCCTGATACCCCCACATTTTGTAACAGCCTAGGTCAGTTATGGTGCATCCCCCCCAGACTCAGTACTACAGGCCCATATATCACTGTTACATACACTGACCTCTGGTGTGCATAAGGGCAGACATGTATTGTTTTGGTGTAGCCCACACATATATGGCCCCAGAACCACTGTATGTGTGGGGGATACAACAGCAGTGGACTGATGGCAGCAATGGCAGTGTGATATACACACAGCCCACTATAGAACAGCCCCTGACAGCATGTCATATGTGCAAAGCTTGGTATGTAGGTGGAGGACAGAGACTGGAACACATGCCCATATGTGGGAAACTGTTACCATACATTAATCAAGTTGCTGGTGTTACAGGATAGTCTTCAACCTACCCTCAGCCAGGGAATTGAGGTTAGAAACATAAATTGATGCATCCATGTCCTGATAGCACTCAACACACACACTGTGAGTGACAAATCTGACACAGGACCTGTGTGGTGGACAGGCAAAACATGATAAGCACACCTCTGGCCACCAACAGGATAAGCCCAAAGTTGAGAGCTATGGAGACAGACTGCATTCCAAGGTAAACTAGTATGTACACACACACCCTGTAACACCAGTACTATACAAAGCATAAAACAATTCTACTCACACTCTGTCTGTAGTTCTACAATCTCCTGTAAATATGTAGCTGGCTTAAGTGTGCCAGTTCCCCTGGAAGAGGTACTGCTACCTGATGTCTGTAACACTGATGCCCACACACAGGAAGGATGTCCATCACACAGGAAAGGTAAAGAGACCATGCCCACATGATGTGATGATTTATAGTAGCTGGTTGCCATGACAGTGGTAATTGGAAGTACTACACAGCAAGCTGCATGCAGTTAGCAAGTGTAGGACACTGACTGGTGCAGAGGCCATCACCTGATCAAGTACATCACCTACTAAAGCCAGGAAAAAAAAAAACAGAATAAAAACTCAACGAACATTTACAGCTGACAACGCACCCAGCTACGCAGCTGCCAGGCAGTATTACATACTTCCCACAACAGGCATGTAAGTGAAGTATATGTACATGTATTAGAATGTAGTACCTGGTCCATAGTACTGTGATAGATGATGTGGAATGCATTATATGTGCTGGCAGTTGTTGTGATGATGGTCAACTGAACAACTGCTATGGACAATAGTGTCTGTCCCTGTGGGTAGAGGGCCATAGCTGTTACCTGTGCAGGTCAGCACTAACAGACAGGATGTAAGCCATCATAGTGTGTGTTGTGTAATGAGGAATATGCATATGATGTGGACAATAGGCAGTGGTGGAAGTAATGCCAGTATGATGGACACGTGGGAGCCATGGACCACCACTAGCAGGATACCCAGGTGAATCTGTAATGTAGCATGGCAGAATGCCATAGGTGTGTGATAGAGTTACCTGCAAACAGGTCTGACATATACCCCACCAATGTCAGGCCGTGTCCATATGTGGCAGCTGTCTGTGTTGTAGCAAGGCAGAACAGTTCAGCTGTGCGGGGAGGTGTCGTGAGATTGTGGAGCTGATGTCTGAATGTACCCCACATATAGGTATGCATATGTGCACATATGTCACAGATGTAATATCTAAGGATAAATGTAGATCAGCATGTATGTCTAGAAATATACATATACCCATGTGTAGACATATATATGTGCACATATATATGGTCACATATACCTACATATATATAGATAAATACCGATATGCAAATGTCTACATCTGTACAAACACACACATAAATAGATATGTATGGTAAGACATGTCCCCTATATCACTACGACAGTGATGTGTGACATGCGTGAGGCAGAAGCACACATAGCAATACAGACAGATATCTATAGCTGGCAGTGTGTGCACCATGGATGGGTATATCACATGTTAGTCCTATCCTAACACCACAATGCCCCTGCCTGTAAAGTATGCAATGGGAATATGGGGAAGTATGGCAGATACACACATGGAGGAGGTCAGGATTGGTAGGTATAGAGGACAGTCTACAGGCGTGGTATGTGACACATGTGGTGGGCAAACACCATGGATGGTGTGTGTGTGGTCTGTGATGTGGACACCCCATGGTCCCCAATATGGGCACAGTGGGAACAAGGCTCCCACCAACTCCCAATAACAACAGCAGTCCACGTCCTGAAAGTGCCAGGTCTGGTGGCTAAGGAGGAGGAGAATGTTGGCCATATGAATGTGTACTGGGTGCCTCAGATGGATGTAGAACATCCCTCATGTGTCTGTGGAGCCTGGTATGGAACAGACCCTATACCTGAGCTCAGGGGACAGGGACATGTTGGTGTGTGCCCGAGGGGGTGTGCCAACATCCCCTGGGTAGTTCCACCTGATGGTATGGCTGCAACAGTACATGAGGAGGCCCCAGGTTGGCACACACATGTGATGTGGCCAGGTATCCTGGTCAGATGGGTGTGGAGAGGTGGATCAGCTGCTCAATGGAACATATACATGTTATTGTGTCACTGTCATAGTACATATGTTTGTAGTAATATTCTACACAATACTGGTACATGTCCAACAGCATGCATAGAACCCACCTCTAACACAGACTGTCAGATGTGCAGCAATCGCAGAGCAGCCATACCACTGGCATATATGTAACCATAGTGGCCCTGACAATGGCAAGCAAGTGAATAGTCTGTAACAGGCCGGCTATGTTAGTGTCCACACAAGGGACATGGCTGCAATGACATAGCAGAAGGTGTGGTACTCTACACAATCTGTTCAAATAGTAGTTAAGATGTAGCCATACCTAATGAGTTGTGTGTATAGTCTGTTGAAGCTGATATGGGGGGGGGGGTGACAGAGATGTGTATTATGAACTGTGGTAACCTTGCCATATGAGTTGCTCAGGCCTGTTCCCATCTTCATGTTTTTCAGGTACGATGGCACACATCCAGCTGCCAGCATATTCCGCAGAGGAGAATGACATAATAATAAACCACCTGGTATTGCACTCCCAGGTCCTGTTTGGCAGGACAGCACAGGAACAGCAGGAGTGGACTGCCCTGTGGAATGATCTCGTCTACAGGGTCAATGATGTTGGCCTGCATTACCGCAGTTATGAGCAGGTCCGGCATCATTGCAGCAACCTGCTTCACAATGCCCATCAGAGTGCTGCCACAGTCTGTGGGGATCACCTTGTCACAGGGGGGCCATGCCATCCATCCCCTCCCTGACACGTGTGGAGGAGCTCCTGGCCAGCCTCATGGCACCTGCCCATCCTGAACACCATCAACCACTGGACCCCTTCGTGGAGGTGGGTGTCACCCACACAACAGCCGAGGAGCATGCAGGTGAGGACAAAGGGCACATCAGTAGACCACTATTGTGTAAATATCCACAGTGGTACATGTAGATCATACATACCTGATATGTTATACAAATATTGTGTTGCTGCATTGTAGTGATAAACAGATGTCCAGTGGTAGTATTGTTTGAATTTACAGTTGATGTATGATGTTACTGCACCCAGCCTGTAGCAGTGCCACAGGTGTGGGCACTGACATTGCATCTCACACCCACTTATGTAGCTCCCTCCAGGGTAACAGCAAGGCAGCAGCCTGAAACTGGTGAGTATGTCTTATGTAGATGCATGCCAACACCCCGGACATGTAATGGTGATGTGATATTCCATGCACACATCTAACACACCTACCCTGAATGCATGCTTGTACATGTGCATGTATCATTGCTGTGAAATGCATGGTCTCACAGGGGCAAACATGATGGGGTATTGAAAGGGTATGTCACACACCTGCATGACAACTAACATCCTGTCATTGCAGAACATGTCTGCAGGGGTAACATACTGTTGGTAGACATGGCCTACAGCAGCGACATGTTCTGGACAACACCCATATACAGTGCAACACAAGTGTACATACCTGTAGGGCAATGCCAACTGCTGCTGAGATACACTATGGCATACGGCATTACACTAGTCTGCATTATCAGCTGGGTCTAAGCTGCAACATGTGGTGTGCAGTGTATGGGCACTGCAAGCTGACACATATGTGTAGGGCTTACCTGTCATGCATCTGCATAAATGCTGAGGGGGGGGTCTCAGCATGAAACACCAGTGCACTGCAGCAGGGATCCTAAGGATGGTAGGAATGGCTCTATCTGCATATAGTTAGGTCCAGGACCTGTGGCAGCCGTAACCCTACCTACACTGCAATAGTGGTGGCATTGTGTGAACACCATGGGATGTGCACGAGTGGACCTTGCAATCATGCAGAAGAGGGAGACATGTGTAGGGTAGGCTGAACATACACTGGCAATTGCGGAAGCCCCACATTGGTATATCCCTGCCATAAGCAGTGACTGCTGTAGTACACACAACAAGAGGTGTGGTAAAACATCATGATACGGGTGTGCACACACATCCCCACATGGTGTGTATGCATTGGGGTCAGCAGCCGCATACCTACCACAATCTGTAGACACTGCATGTAAATGTACAGGACATATGTTACATACCAGGTGTGTGTACAGCTAAGTTCTGCATGCTGTGGTCCCATGCCAGATCACGGATGTGTGTGTAAAAGCAATAAAGGTGTGTACACCCCCATAGCCACGGTATGTGCTGATGGTTGTCAATGTAAGCATTTCTGCAGTGGCCATACATGGTCTGTTGATGTTGACAGCTGTAAGTAAGGCATCCAGGATTCGCCAATGATAACAGTCCACATATCATCCCAAGTATGTGTTGCTGAAACACATAGGGGCTGTGAGAGGTACAGCTGGCATAACTGACACGGTACTACACATTCTGCAATGGGTTGGACACCTGTGAGTTGTGGTGCACAGTACATGGCAGGGTGCAGAACAGGTGCACAGCAATAATGTGTACATGGATGCAGATGTTTCCCAGGGAAGGGGCATCACCTAGTCACAGCACATGCATCATACACATGTGTACCACTGCTAGCACGGTGTGAGTATAGCTGAACTGCATGCTGTTCTGTACCATATGTTCTGCATGTTGGCAGATAGGTAATTTAAGGACTGTGTGTACGCTCACTGTGCAACCTCACCTGTATGTGTGTGTGTGTGTGTGTGTGTGTGTGTGTGTGTGTGTGTGTGTGTGTGTGTGTGTGTGTGTATGTGCATCCTGGTGGTTAGTTAGTTTGCCTGCATGGTCACTCTTGTGAAGTGGTGGAAGGTAGATGCATGTATGATGCGTGTGTGCATGTGTGTGTTTGTGTGTGTGGCCATGAATGCTCATGTGTGATTGTGGGGTGTTCATATGGCTGTACCCCCCTTTGGTACCATGCAGTACATGGACATGGAGTGCCACATTGCACACCAGGAATACCTGTCATGTACTCACAGGACAGCAAATAGTATAATATGCCCTGTAGCTTGGATTAGGCATCCAGAGGGAAGGTAGACCCCAGGTACACACTTAATATTGCTGTCAGTGGAGAGATCACCTACAGCCCAAGTATGCAGCTCTACAGATGCATTGGGGAAGTAATAGTCAACACCAGGGAGTGTACCCACATATTACAGCTGACACTTGATGGGCCGACAGACTAGCATATCCGGCATGTACTGAGCATTACATACACCTGATACACCAGTGGGAGCTATTATGGCTACAGCTACAACATAGTAGCCCACACATATAGGGGCCATGCATATCATTCCGGTCATACAGAGGGTGCATACTGAATGACAGCATTGAGGCCATGTTACTCCACTACACACAGGTCAGGCAGGTAATGTAGCAACAGGCCTTGTGTTGTGGCCACTTGTGTGTGCATTTAGAGGACTGTGATGTTAATGAGTGGTAGTAATGTGCGTATGTAAACAAGTGTGATGCAGGATGGGGTAACACATGGACATATATGTGGGGCTGTCTGTAAAGGCATGGACAGGTAGGTAGTATGGAGATGTGTGTGTGTGTGTGTGTGTGTGTGTGTGTGTGTGTGTGTGTGTGTGTGTGTGTGTGTGTGTGTGTGTATGCACTGTTAAGCAATGCTCTACAGGTTTTTAAAGTGCGGTTATTGTTTTTCCCCACCGGTGGCGAGGTGGATCAAGGTCCCTCCTGCACCCAATCTGATGTAGGTGTCCATACAGACACCGATGATGATGATGATGATGATGATAATGGTGAGGCACAGGTGGGGTTGTTAGGGGCCGACACTGCGCCAACATTTGACATCCCCCTTTTAGCCACCCCACCCCCGCACACAGTTACAGTGCCTAAACGCACCCCAGCACCAGTGGCCATAGCAGAGGGACAGCTGGCATTCAGTGGCAGTGCACAGGAAAGTTTGGTAACCATGCCTACTGTGTCCAGTTGCAGCAGGCATAGCCAGATGTCCGGCAAGCTGCCACATAGGTGGATGTCCCAGGGTTCTTGTGGTACGGCCGCTGGACATCATGCCCCTGGCATAGCCAGCATAGCTGCAACCAGCAGATGCATGTTCCAGGCTGTAATGGCGGTGCAGGCACGTATTGAGCATTACACCAGAGAGGGCCTACACTTGCTACTGTAGGTGACAAACTCTGTGAAGGGGTGGCTGCCATCCGTGCTTCTAACAAGCAAGCAGATAGATGGCATGATGAGCTGATGGCAGTCATCAGCCATGGTGTGTCCGTGCTTTGACATGAGGTGTGGATGTGGCGGCGCCCGCATGGATGTGACCCAACAACACCAACAGCTGGCATTCAGCATGGGCATGCTAGGACACCAAGAAGCTCCTGTAGTGGCAGTAGCAGCCCTGGAAATGTGGAGGATGTGCTGTCCACACCACAGCACAGCAGACCACATGCATGTGGTCCTGGCCAGTCCCAGGAGGGATGCGGTACCAGAGGACAAATGTCATCAGCAGGTGAGAGTAGCACTTCAACACCTGTACCTCCATGTGCCCACGGAACCCCTGGCAGGCACAGTCCATGTGTCCATGGCCAGAGGCAGTGAACTGCACACCCTGCCAAGTATGGTCTACAGCTGTCCATAAACATCTGTGTAGGGCAGCCACAAGGCAGAACTGTGTGCATGCATTCCCACACACTATGCAAACACACCTAGGGCACCTCATACCTACACACACCACAACACCTCAGCCAGCTCCCCATAATACACCCCTCATCCACACACATGGTGTCAAATGTATGGCCCACCCTCGGCCTCTGATAGAACAACACCATACTCTGTGCATATGATGATACCTGTGCCCCATCCCTGTCAGCCATACCATCAAAACATGGACAGACTAATATGGTTCTCATGCACAGGGTGAGTGTACACCAGTGTACCACAGTCCTGCAGTGTAACATGTTGTAGGGTGTAGAGTGTAAGGCATAATTGGCAGGTAGTGTAGCCATCAAGCAATGATGCCTTCTAGCTGTTAGTAACAATGCTTGGTTGTGGTCTCTAAACTGATATGCAGGTGTGTTGTAGGTGTACATGTGTCAGCACGAGGATGGTCTGTAGTCATATTGCACAATGGGGTAAGTCACTGTGCTGACACCATGGCAGTGACATGTCTGGGGTACAGTTGAACACATTTCACAAGTTACTATACCGGGTATTGCCTGTGCCACATGGACAGATGGCCTGCTGAGGCTTGTATACCCTGCAACCTGATACAGACCCATCCACATACATGCACACTGTTACTTGCCAACACTGGGACTAGACCCCTACCTAGCAATGTCGACAGACCTTGTTCTGGCCAGCAACAAACTGAGCAGCCCTTGCGGGTCATGAACTCAGGGCCCTTTACACTGAAGTCACAACACATGACCACTACGCCATGACCACTGTGTTGACAGCTGTTGTGTTACCAATATAGCTGTCATTACCCAAAATGAGTGGTATTGAACACTTCCCTTTATGTCCAAGATTGTGTAGTCCTTGTCATTAATATGACTATTGCATCACATATGTTATTTTATCATAATGTACACATAGCAGATACATACTGTGGGATACATGTGGAAGGGTATACGCAACCGTGACATTTACTCAAGACAGGTATATGGTTGTATACATATAGGTGTATAGATGTCTACATGTACATACACAGGTATACACATACATATGTCTGTATACACATCTGTATAATGCTACATATATATGGCCATGTGTACACCTCTTCATATGTACATATGTGTACATATGTACATATGAAGAGGTGTACATATGTACACATATGTACATATGAAGAGGTGTACATATGTGTACATATCTATACATATATGCATCTATACATATGTGTATATATATATATATATATATATATAGGTATACGTATATGTACATATAGATATATGTGTATATAGCTATATATGTATGCACATCCTATGTGTACAGATATGCCTAGTTATGTTGGTATATATATATATATATATATATATATATATATATATATATAGATAGATAGATATCTATGACTATATGTTCATACATATCTATACTGATATGCCTACTACTGTCGATATATCTGTAGATATTCCTACATTTATGTGCATAAGTATCACTATCTGTATATGTGTAGACATATATTGCTCTGCATATGTATATATCTGGGTGTGTATATGTATATCTATGTGCATATATATATACCCATCAATATATGTCGATATGTATATGTGTATATATCTGGTTGATTATATGCACAGATGTTCTCACCATATGTCCTGGACATGGAGTGTAGACCTACCCCAACCCCTATAGTCCCAATGTCGTAGTGCAAGTGGATGCCAGGTATGTATAGCAGGTATATTGGTAGACTATTGCTACTGTAAATGGGATTGTCTTCACTGACATGGTGTGTGTGGGAGGTCACATCTGCTTTCCACATGTGTGCCATTGGCTACTGACAGACATCCTAAGGACATCCTGGTAAAGTACCACTGCTAGCACGTAATGTCCCCGAGGACTGCAGCACAGATATTGGCCAATATATGTGGACATTCTGAAACACTCTTTACAGTCCGGAGGTATACACAGAACCCCTTAGTGCTAAACATGTGTACCGTGCATGACAATATGGGTCTTAACAGCCATATAGATGGGTATAACACATAATGACTGGTATACATAAGCCACCATAGGTTATGCATTCACACATCCCTGTCTGGCCTGACACATAATAACTGCTGGTACAGGGGTGCCATATACTACCCATTAGATAGTGGCATACATCTGCACAGCATCCCACTGCTCTGTCTGACATACATGACTATTAAGGGAGACCCAGCAGCAATACATCTGGCAAGTATCTCCACATGACATCTCACTGGATAAGTGCACTAAGCTGCTAGACATGTAACAATGCACTGTGCAAGCTACAAGCAGACTGGCTAAACACTGGCCAGCATCTCCTACTGGGGAATGCACATGTACCTGCATATATAGCAGGCTCTGCAGGCATGTCACACCACAGGGTAAGATACACCTGTGTGAAGGTGCATAACCACATCCAATGTGAACACAGCCACAGTCACATATGGTAAGCTAGCATAAAAGTACAGTACATGGACTATCTGTTCAACAACTTCCTCATATGTGCCACTCACAGACTAACCCTACATATACTGGGCTGCAACACGGTGTGGTCTGCTGTCTGTCTATGGTATGGGACATGTGCGTGTATGGCCCTACAAACATGTAAACCAATACGGTAACATACAGTGGAGCAGCATGGAACATCAGAGTGGACAGGACCTATAACAATGACATCTACCACATTCTGTACACAGGCTAAAGAACATGTTCACAATACACCCACACTGTTGACATTCACCATAGTTACACAGACCTCAGTACCATACAAATGACCACAGAATGTTCTGGTAATGTCATCAAATATTACTCGTACTGTACATAACATGTGTAGCATTCTGATATCTCCCTGGCTTGCTATCAGATATGATGACACTAATGATGGTGTACAGCACACATGCACCTCTTAATGCATGACATATATACAAAGGTTGAAGGAGTTGTGGCTGGAAGCACATACACTGGGCCAATATTGACATGTTTCTGTGATAATCTCATACATGTACTGTTGTAACAGGGTTTGTTGCAACATGTGTCCTATGAGGGATATGAAGTCAGTAACTGTCAGGGCTTTCGCCATCTACAGACTGCAATCCTCACACTACCTTATGCAGTTCACAGATATGTGCTCTGTGGTCAGCACATGACACCAAGGGCACAACACACTGCCCAGTCTGCAGACGACCCTGCAGATGCAGATTCCTCATAAACACAGTACTGACATGGCAGGTATTACAACATGTAGGACAGCCATATCCACACACATACTGTTAAACCAACATTACTCCACATGCAGTATAGCAGCATTTACAGTCTGTAGTCAGGTCAGGCACATCCCCTCCTGTGTGTTGACCTGTTTCCACAGTGTAAGTTGATAGAGGTAAATCCCCAATCCATCTGAGATGCATTTCACCAAACAACAGATCTAGTTCCTGCCCACAGTGGATGTAAAAGGCCAACACCAAAATGATGTTCCCAGATATTGAAGTGTGTTACCATGCATTTGGCTATGGGAATGTTACCATAACTGTTTCACATGCACTCAGCTAGAGGAGGACTGCAATTGGTGCAGAGGCCATCAGCTGATCATGACCATCACTTACAAAACACAAGCTGCTGCCTAGCAAAGCAGTTGTACATCCCACATCCACCAGAGAGAGTGTGGGTGGGACAGACAGAGACAAAGTATGTCAGGGAAGGTGTGGGTGAGTAAAACTTAAGCATGTTTGTGTCACACACCTACCAGTACAGGGTTTCAAACACCTGACTGACTATGCATAGCTATCACATGTGTATGCAGTTATTGCATGCGCCACGTATCTTACATGTTGGTGAGTTGTCCAGACATATATGTGCTGGTGAGTGACATCTGCAACACTGTTGTGATACAGCAGTTGTAGCACATGAGCCTGTCCACATGAATAGGTGTCAGCTTCAACACGGCCATACTTTGTAAGGGACTCATGCACATTGTCACACTTGGCAGGGTAACGAATACACTTCCCAACCAGTTACCTTGCCACATTACAGTAATGCATAAGTATCAATTGGCCCACAGGGGTTATCCTGGGATTCTATGGTCAAAGGGTATGTGACGGTGTCTGACATTAGAGACCATGCTTCAGTATGCCAATGGGGGTAATACTGGGTGTGAATGTGGTTGGAAGCATCATACACCACACACACACAGACACAGGAAGCTAGTACCGGTGTGAATGTGTGCATTGCTTCACGGGTGTGTAGTGGTTGATGGTGCCAGATGGCTGTACAAGGGTAGGTGAGGGGTATACCTTGGCATCAGGTCACATGAGAATGGTCTGCATTATGGCTAAGGGGTGTAGTGTCTGGAATGGACCACACAAGTGGGTATAGTATTCACCATCCAGTCTCCTGGGTTACTATTGTGCGTGGCCAGTGCTGTGCAATGCTTGGCATGTATGTGTTCTATATGCCATGACATGGATGGTGTTTGGAATGTGCATACATCCCACATTCATGTACAGTGGCATGTGGAAGTGTACCTGGTTTGTCTGGCCCATGTTGTGTACACAGAATGTTATCATCAGATGTGACATTCCGCCATCATGTGGCAGGGCCAGGTAATGGACAGCAGGTTGACCCTGCACCTACATTGGTAGCATGCTACAGGTATTCCCTGGTGTCAGTGGCATCTATCCATATAGGGCATGTGTGCAAGGCATTGTATGTCCTTTGTGGATCACATTTGATGGAACCACAGTTGTTGCAGGCATCCAGTGGGAAACATACTGAAGGCGCACTGTCTGCAATCATGTGCCTATCGTATTGATGGACAGGGTGCCATGGCCTCTGAAGGCTACTGCATTCACACCATAGTTACTATCAGTCTCCAATATGCAGTGTACTACACACATCTTGGCTGTTGCCTCACCATGTGTTTGTATATGAGACATGGGTTGAAAGTGTGCTCTAGGTAATACTGGGGTTGCTAACTGTGATTGCCTGGCCTTGATGTCACATGTATGGGTATGGATATGCACCCCAGCCTCTCGGCTATTTCACAGCTGCTTTCCCTGTACAGTGGGCATTGTGATATGTACTAGGGCCACCATATAAGAAAATTGCAAAACCTGCTATACATTGGGCCCAGGTGTCACACACCCTCCTCCACACAGGATATGAGGAACAAACACACACACACACACACACACACACACACACACACACACACACACACACACACACACACACACACACACACACACATACACACACACACACACACACCTGTCATGTCTGGAACCCCTACCTAACTAGTTTATTACACTACAGCACTACACAGTTATAGTACACGCCATGGTGATTACTGCAGTACTCCTTCCCCAAAGGTGTATATCACATTGGATGACATCAGCAGGATTAACAAAGTAGGGCATTTGACATGTACTGAGTGTGACTAGCCTAAAATGCATTGCTCCCTACACAGACAATGGAACACACATAAAACATCCAGAATTGCCATGGGTGGGTATAGAACCTTACCAGAGTACTGAATCACACAACAGCAGCAAGCAGTTATGGCATGCTCTGCAGAGATTACTGGGCTACACCCTTCTCAGAGGTGGAGGTGTATTTCAGTGTGGATGACATCAGCATCCTTACCAAGGTAGAGCATTTAAATTGTAGGGCGTGTGCCTACCCTAAAAAGCATTGCTTTCTACACAGACACACACAAACTTGCTAAGGCTGGTGTTAGAACTCCTACTTAAGTAATTTATCACACTACAGCAATACACAGTTACAGCATGTGCCATGGAGGTTACTGGCCTTTCACTTCCCCAAAGGTGTATT
This sequence comes from Protopterus annectens, assembly GCF_019279795.1. Taxonomy (NCBI): domain Eukaryota; kingdom Metazoa; phylum Chordata; order Ceratodontiformes; family Protopteridae; genus Protopterus; species Protopterus annectens. The sequence continues at coordinate 232,811,128 of NC_056742.1, forward strand.
TCACGGTTGATGACACTGGCACACATGTCAAAGTGGACTATTGGAGGTTCTAGTGTCTGTGAATGGACTCAAAAGCATTGCTCCCTACACTGACAAAGGATCACACACACAAACATCCACACTTGCCATGTCAGAGAATAGAACACCTACCTATGTAGTTTATCATACTACAGCGGGACGCAGTTACAGGACGCATTATGGCGATTACTGGGCTATAGCTTCCCAGCAATGTATTACTAGGTGGATGACATCAGCTGCCTTGCAAAGGTTGAGCATTTGGATTGTGGGGAGAGTGGCTAGCCTAAAAAGCATTGCTCTATACACGGACAAACAAACACTGACAGTTGCCACTCTACACAGACAAACAGACACAGACTCACAGTTGCCATGTCTGGTGATAGAACACCTACCCAACTAGTTTATCATACTACAGCAGTATGCAGTTACAGGATGCGCTACAGAGATTACTGGGCTACAATTTCCCAGAAGTGTATTACTAGGTGAATGACATCAGCTGCCTTGCAAAGGTTGAGCATTTGAATTGTGGGGAGTGTGGCTAGCCTAAAAAGGCATTGTTCTCTACACAGACAGACACACACACACAAACACACTCGCACACAATTGCCATGTCTGGGGATAGAACACCTACTTAACTAGTTTATCACACTACAGCAGTATGCAGTTCCAGGACACACTACAGAGATTACAGGGTTCTAGCTTCCCAGAGGTATATCACTAGGTGGATGACATCACCTGCCTTGCAAAGGTTGAGCATTTGAATTGTGGGGAGTGTGGCTAGCCTAAAAAGCATTGCTCTCTACACAAACAGACACACACACTCAGTTGCCATGTCTGGGGATAGAACTCCTACCTAACTAGTTTATCATACTACAATAGTATGCAGTTACGGGACACACTACGGAGATTACTAGTCTACAGTTTCCCAGAGGTGTATTACTTGGTGGATGACATCAGCTGCCTTGCAAAGGTTGAGCATTTGAATTGTGGGGAGTGTGGCTAGCCTAAAAAGCATTGCTCTCTACACAGACATGCAGACACACACACACACACACACACACACACACACACAAACACACACACACACACACATACACACTTGTCATGTCTGAGATTTGAACACCTACCTAACTACTTTATCAGACAACAGCAGTATACAGTTACAGGATGCGCTACAGAAATTACTGGGCTACAATCTTCCCAGAGGTGTATTTCTAGGTGGATGACATCAGCAGCCTTGCCTAAGTTGTGCATTTAAATTGTTGGGAGTGTGACTACCCTTAAAAGTATTGACCTCTACACAGTCAAACAGACATGCACACAAACACACACACACACACACACACACACACACACACACACACACACACACACACACACACACACAGTTGCCAAGTCTGGGATTCAAAGTCCTACCTAACTAGCTTATCACACTACAGCAGTACGCAGTTATGGGACACGCCATGGAGATTACTAGGCTACATCTCTCCCAAAGGTGTATTTCACATTGGATGACCTCAGCGGGCTTGTCATAGTAGGGCTATGGGGAGGACAGTGTGTGTGCATGGGCTATTACCCATTCATGTAGGGGTTGACACGCTACATGCGGGCACACACAGGGTCATATTTCACAGGTACTTGTATACAGTTGCAAGATGACTACTTCCTTGTACAGTCATGTTGCACAGCTGGCACGTGCACCACATGGTCTGTAATGCTGACAGATACTTGTGGCTAGTATCTGCAGTGAGTGACATCTGCACCTCATGTGTTTGGGGGCCCTTTGGCTGTGTGCTTGGTGGGACAGGCCTGGATGGCTCCTTATTACAATCACCCTCTTCCACACATCTATGTCCGTCTACCTTTGGCTTATTATAGTATGTTGTCCTTACATATATGTCTGTATTCTTATCCACTGTGTGTGCAAAGCATGAGTGGCGTATACTGATGAGTGTCTGCACTAACAACTGCGACTCCCAGATATGTCTGGTCCACTGGTATTTGCAGACATGGCCTTCATGTGTTTGTGTGTGAGCATGTCCAGTATAACCTTTCAGTATGTTGTTGCCTTACATTGCCTTCATTTCTCTAAGTGTATGAGCATTCCCAATATGGCCATCTGTATTGCATGTGTGGGTCAAGTCCAGATAGTTTGTACTGCAGTGCTGACCTTTGTGTTGTACACCAACAGGTAGCATGCTGTCTCTGCAGGCTATCCATCAATCATTTGGCATTGACCGTTACAACATTTCTGCATAGCGGGGGGGGCACACCTGACTGTTTCTACATCTCTACACAGGATTTGTGGCACACCTGACTGTTACTATATGGCTACATAGGATGGGGGGGCACACCTGACACTTGTACACATTTGCTGGGTCTGTACTGGTATGTCGGGTACTCCATTTCAGTCTTTAGTCTTACCTATCATGCTGCCTAGAGGGATACCAGTGTACTACAGATCATGGCTTTGGTTGCCCTACATATTATTGTCTGAATTCCTACCCTTCAGAACTAACATCACACTGTGTGCCCTGCTGTGGTCTGTCTGTGTAGGCCTGGGGGAGGAGGTTAACCATAGCCATCATTCTGGGGCCATGGCATAGGCTCTGTTTGGGTTTGTCTACACCTGTCCTACTGGCTGACACTGTTGTTGAATATGTGAACCATCCTGACTGGCATGTGTAGGTCATATGGACACACACGTCACTCAGCACATTTCCTGCAGTGGGTTTTGTCACCCTGTGTAGTACTGGCTACTACAGTGACTCCAATATGTGTTACAGATGTCATGGTGCCACTATGGGTGTCTACTGTCTGCTGCCATAATATCCAGTCATCCAATTCCCTTGCATGCTCACATCCATACCATAGCTATAGGTAATGACACATTCCACTCCATATGGCAATTGGTAGGTTGATTGACTTACATTGTGGGTGTGCCAGACTTGTGGATGGTGCTGGTGGGCTGCCTGTGTCGGATGCACATAGTATACTCCCTATACATGGTTGAGCACATGTAGTGTCATGTTTGGCATCCCTTTTACTGTATATGTGAGTCAGAGAGAGGTGTCATTCCCTGGGTACCTACTTTGACAGTGCATGTGCTATGCATTGCCTCTTTGCCAAGGCCAAGGCATACTTGGCATGCCTCCTTCTGCCTACTGGGGCAGGCTCAGGTTGTTCCTCCTCCAGGTCACTCTGTGCCTGTGCAGACCTTGGCATTCGTGGGGGGCTGTGTGGCTCTGCTCCATGCTGTTCCTGCTGCAGGTGTTTCCACAGGATTATATTGTGCAGCATAGCACATACCATAACAATTTGGGTACATGTAACTAGTGAATACTGCAAGGCTCCACCAGATGTGTCCAGACACTGGAACTGTAACCTGAGCATCCCAAACACATGCTCTATTATATGTCTGGCCTGTGTGTGTGCCTCATTATGGTGTTGTTGTTCAGGTGTGTGTGCAATTCTGATGGGTGTCATCAGCCACGGCTCCAGTGTGTACCTAGAATCCCCCACTAGGTGGCTCTATGGGATGTCCCCATTGGCAAATCTCTGGTAGAGATGCGTCAGATGCCATATGTGGGAATCATCATTGCTTCCAGGGCATCCTGCACACACATTCATTATAATGCTCTGGGCATCACATACGACCTGGCAGTTGATGGAGGGGATGCCCCTGCGGTTGATGTAGGCCCTACCTTGTTCACCAGGTGGTGCTTTGATGCATATGTGTGTGCAGTCTATAGCACCCACTACCCCAGGGTATTCTGCTATTTGGTGGAAGAGACACATATTGCTGGTCAACACCTCATGGGTGTTGAGGACATCTACGTGCTCACTGGCATGTGCTGACATGGCATCTAGGAACTGGTAGAATACTCTGGATGCTGATGCCTGTGAGATCCCCATGATATACCCAGTTGTGCTTTGGGAGGTACCTGTGGCTAGTATAGCTAGGACTACACATACCTTGGTATCCCCTGGGATGGGTTTCCCTCAGTCAGTTTGGTGTGACAGATGTGGCCGGCACAGCTCAACATATTGCTGTAGGAGGTCTCTGTCCCCTATAGTGCTCCACTGTCTCCAGCTCATGTAGCCCCTGGTAGGTTACCTGGGTCTGTACACTCTTCTCCATCTACTCACTGTGGGTTGTTTGGCAGCATTTACATCCTCACCACCCTCGGCCTCTTGCACATGTTGTTCTATGTTGCCTGCTGCAGCCTTTCTTATTTTGTAGGTTTGTTAGTTACAATTTCCCCACTTGTATACACCAGTGGTGTAGAGTGTGGGAAAATCTAGAGGGGAAGGTGTATGCTTCATTTATAGTAGTGTTCTGGGCTGGGCTGGTCTGCTGCTTGTGTAATTGACTGATTCTGATACATTTCACCTGCCAGCTATGCTAGTTCTCCTTGATTACCTTCCTACTGCTGTTTTCCCTTCCCATTGGCTTCTTGTTTAAGCCCATGTGCGCACCGCACAAACAGAGTGCTCAAATGTGCACACTGCTGCTATTTCCTGGTTTAACCTCTTTTTTCTTCCTGTATTACCCTGGTGAGCGGCTCGCACACCCGCTTAGGCTTTGTAAAGACTGCTAGGCAGGTTTAGACACACCCCCTAGCTTAACTGTGCTAAGCTGGAGTAACCCCAAGCCACAGGGCTCCAATCCACTTACAGTATGCTTGACACACACCCCCATGATGTCACCTACCTCCTTGGCTTGCACCCAGCTATTCCTGCACTTCCACTGTTGGGACCTGCCTCACATCCTGGGGAAAACTGGGATTCACTATCTTTCCCCTCATTTGCATAGGATTGCCTGCTAATGCATCGTTACATGTCTCACACTCAGCCTCCCCCTTAGCAACCACTAATCACTGGCCAGGTTGTCTTCTGCCTGCCATTGACTTACATGGCAGAATACTGATTTTAGTTAGAATGCTTAATTTAGGTTTGTTTTATTTTCCCCCGATCCCATTTGCACATCGCTGCCCTATGCTTAAACAGCCGAAATTGACTAATAAGAATTAAAGTTGATTTTTTTTAATTCTTGTACTGTTTGCAATGTCAATGGCCTTATACTTGGCCATTGGCATGCTTACTACATGATATGCAGCATTTATTTGGGGCTGTCATATCTCCATTTTGGATTTTGCAGAAATGTACTCAGTTACTAACCGAGTAGATATCTACTGATTGCACTAGTCCTGCACGGATGGTCACAAGCTACCTGGATAGCAAATTCACCTCATTTGCATGGATTACTCCTGCAAATGGGGTGATTTGCATACAAGGGTTTTGTCCATGCAGGATTAGTACAGGAGCTCTCATGCATGCCCCTGCAGGCTGTTCCTGGATCGCACAGCAGACATATTGCCTGCTTGAGCTCCTGCACCGATCCTGCATGCCGCACAAGCTTTTGTGAATCTGGGGGTTTGTTTTGACACATGAGACATTTGCTGATAAAATTCTTTTCTACAAGAGATTTGTCAATGACATCCTTTTGGTGTGGGGGCACAGAAAGTGAGTTAGGAGAATTTTTTTATGTTTTTAGATGCCACCACTGATTTTTGAGGTTCGCTCATTCTGTTTCCTTGACTGAAATATCTTTTTTGGATGTGACTATATTCAAGGACATTAATGGGAAATTATCTTCCAGATTATTTAGAAAAAATGTAGAAAAAATAATGTCCTGAGTAGAGACAGTATGCATACTACCTATATCTATAGGAATATCATAAAAGGTCAGGCCATGTACATATCTAGGTTAGATATGGAAGAGGAACATTTTGAACAGAATATGGGAACTTTCAGAAATTAATTGTTACAGAGTAAATATCTGAGAAGTGAAGTAGATATTGGGATTCAACAAGTTAAATCTATGAGGAAGGGTAGGGCAAAACTATGTATCAGCAATACCCATGATACTCTTCCCCAACAGGTGAAAGAAAATTATACTGTTAAAAATTAACCTATTCACTTAGAATATGCTGGGAATGTTAGAAAGGTACAAAATGTGATTGATAAAAATGGTCTATATTACATCAATGAATGCTTAAAAAAGCGAACCGTGATTAATCGACCCTATGTAAGCGAAAGCTTACAATGTTGAACTGTCAGAACAGCGATTTTTTTCCAAGGGAAAAAATTGCAATTCCAACAAAAAAAAAAAATCCTTCGTAACTGACTACATGCATAGGTCTGCAATCATGGGACTGCACACATATTTGCCAATATCATCAGATCAAAACATAGTCAGTATTGTAAAACATGAAGAAAAGTAGTCTGTGATGCCATCTTTGCTTAGTTTAGAGAAGAATTTTGGAAAGGAATGGGAATGGTATTCAAAGCAAAATAGATGAGAATCAGTCAGAAACTGAAAATGTAAAAAAAAAGTCTACAAAGAAAAAAAAACAAAATAAGAGGAAAGAAAACTGGAAGGCCCACAGTTATGGTAGCAAGTATAGTAAACTCCTAGAACAACCAGTTGTTGACCACATTTTGACCCAGGAATGGTTAAGTAGATGTAAATTAAAAAAAAAAAAACATGAAAGGCTAATAATGGACTCAGACAGGGAGCTACATGCACACTGGCTTATAAAATCTATTGAAAATGTGGGATTAACAGACAAATTCAGGAAATGGAAACAGTTATTTCTGGGTGTGATACACTCATGGACAATGGTCTATACACAGAACAGCACAACACTGTGTCAATACGCTTCTTAGGGATTGAGCAATCACTCAAATATAAATAGCAGCTGAGAAGCTTTGGAAAAAATGAACAATGAAACATTATTAATAATTATGAAGTTCAGCTCACATGGGAATAGCCCAATATCAAAAGGTGAGAAAATACAAGAAAGCCAACTATAGTAGTCTAAGGAAAAAAGACAAATATAGTGTTAATTATTGAAATTGCTGAACCCAGTGATTATAGTGTCTTATAATGAGAGATACAAAATCATAAAAGAAATTGCCAGCAGAAATGAGAACAGGAAAAAAAGATACACAGACAGTTGTAGTAGGAGTAGAAGGAGAAGGAGCCACAGGATTCATAAAAAGAATTTACACTTGTACTTAAATAAGTTAACGATACATGTAATCATGAATGAACTGCAGAAGGAGGCAAGTCTAGGTATATGGTAGGTACTGAGAGGAGCACTCTTGGCTAATATGAAAGAGTGATATGATGTTAACTTAATGAACCCTAATCATAGCATGACTTAGGAATAGGGTCCATTTCTGTCCATTCATAACAAGATAAATACAAGGAAAAAGAATGCCATAGTGAAATCAAACCTTTTCAACAGATTGAAACTTTGTACTATAGAATTGTATCTACTTAAAGAAACTGACTCACTATCAATATCAATATGTAAAAAATAAATACCAGATTAGCATTTATAATGCAAAAATAAATTATTGATTACGAAATTTACTTCTTGGTTATACAAAGATATTCTGGGAAATAATTAAAAATCTAAGATCCTTTAAAATATTCCTCAAAAGTAATAAAATAAGCAGCATTTCTCTTGAACTACTAAACAAAATGACAGATAATATCAGTAAAGCACTTAAGTCTTTACTAACAATCTTTAATAATATCCAACCAACAATTCAAACCAAGAATCTTTACAAATCCTCCGGTGTCTCCTTTTTGCTTTAGATAAAGTACCAAACAAAAAGAAGAAAAGGAATGTTAAATTTAATATCTCAACAATCACCATATATGATCTTAAAGAGAAGGGAAAAGGGCATTCTACTAATGACAATAATACATATCTGTGCTGTTTCTTGATGCAAAGAGTTTAACTCATGAATTCAAACATGGATTACTATGACCAGGATAAAGAATGACACTACCAAAATAAGTCAGTGATTACTGCCCTATAGCAAACACTGGCCCACTAGAAAAATAATAGACCAACATATTTATTCAATGTGTACAGTTTAACATCTTGTCTGATTTAAAAAAAACATTAATTTAGAACTAAATATATATTATATATAATATATTATTATATACTAATGAAATACTTACAAATATGGAATAGTGATGAACATAAAGAGCTTCTAAAACATGGACCATAATATTATACTACAAAAGCTTGGTAAATGTTTTTTTTTTCTGATGTGGTATAGCAATGCTTAGAAAGCTACCTAACAAACAGGACATTTACTACTATATTAAATGACATTCACAATGAGGTAAGTTACTGCAGACAGGAGTACTGAGATGATATGTGGTAGGACTCCTACTATTGTTGTCAGCAAAGCTGGTTCTTTTCCCATCGACATCAAATTACTCCTACAAACAGACCTAGCAATACTTTAAATTGGCTACAAAAACAAATTATGCTTAAATGCACAACATTCAGTACAATTGCTCTTGGCACTCTACTGTGATTGACCCAGGTAGAACCAGTAAAACTGGTAAACTTGCTACAAACAAAGTGTCTAATTGCCACAAAAGTGAAGTACTTAGGACTCATGGGAAAATTCAAAAACAAGTTCTAGCACAATTAAAAATGGTCTACATAATATCACATTTCCTCTCAAATGAAGCAAGACATGCCAGTGTCATCAATATACTTCTACCTAGACTAGGATAATTTCTGCCTGTCACGCCCTTTTATTTTCCTCAAACACAGGCATTCTTACAGAAATTAAACATACATAAGTAAATAAATAAATAAATAAAATGAAAATAAAGTATTAATGTTTTTCTATCTCAGTCCCCAAACAGAACATTATTGCACAGTTCTCAGTAAAGCTAAATGGCTACCTGTGATTTCCAAAGCTAACTTGATAAAGGAAATGTGCTGTGAATTATTAATGTGATCATTTTAAATTAGAAGTAGCTCTTACACTCTAAGAAATCAAGATGCTAATTTACTTTAGAAAATGAGTTTGGAAAATCATCAAACCCCCTTTCAATACTCAACATTGCAAAGCGGTGAACTAATATACCAAAGCTCAGTAAAAGTTAAGTGCACCTGCTCATGGCACAAAATCCACTTTCCATGACTGAAATAATTTACTCTTTCTGCCATTTCCTTTCTACTTGCTGACCATGGCTCTTAAAAAGTCATGGATGGTGAATGAAAAAAAAAAGAAAAAAGAAGTAATGCAAGTAACTGTAAAAGCAGCAGATATAGGGACATGTGTGTGTGTGTGTGTGTGTGTGTGTGTGTGTGTGTGTGTGTGTGCGTGTGTGTGCGTGTGTGTGCGTGTGTGTGTGTGTGTGTGTGTGTGTATGTGTGTGTGAGCTCCTGTACATGTGAGAGTATGTGTGTCTGTGACTGCATATTTTGGTAGACTGCATTTCACCCCCTGCATAACCTTGCTTTTGTGTGTTAATTCTACCCTAATCATTTTTTCTGTTCCAACCACAAGCCTATAGATTGTTTCTAAAAATCCTATTCCTAATGGCACCACTAAACAACATACACACACACACACACACACACACACACACACACACACACACACACACACACACACTCCCAATACGGAAACTTTAAATGCAAAAGCTTCATAAATACCATCCATTCCCACTTACTGCAACCACAACTACATCTTACTAACAGCAACATTCAGTCCTTCTCTCAACTACAAGTGAATTCTGATAACAGAAATAGCTGCTGACAACCTGTGCATTCAGCAGAGGACACAGTACCCATATCTGTGCTACATGGATAAAGATAAATACATTGATGTATGTGTGAGTTTGATAAAGTATGAAGCACTGCAACACATCATTTTCTGAATGCAATAATGCCCTCCACAGAGGCATTACTGGGAAATATCAGACCTTCCATGGGTGGTGAGGCCCTCACTTTGTGGTACAGGACCTCACAACACCCCCACACAGTCTGCTATTTCAATGTAGTGCCCATCGTCTTTGTCATTACTGCTCACTTTATTTCTATGACTGGCAAAGGAGTCTGCACAGTGATAGCACCAGCAAGTTAAAATAATAGTCCTCAAATTATACAAAGTGCAAGCAATCTAATAAAATTCAGACAGCTATTTAAATATGTCTGGAGGAAGTCTGTAGATGTGTTTATTATTACATATCAGGATAATAAAGCATAACATTTGAAATCATACATTGTTAGGCTTTATGCTACAAAGTACAATGTCTGGGAGTAGCAATATCAGCACAGCAAATGACATTCCGGTATTATATTGCACTCATGCAGATACTATTTCTGTCTGTCAGACAAGTTTAATATATGTATAACTCTGAATATATGCATGTTTTGCTGTTGCATAATATGAATTACATTGTCTTTGTTTTTACTTTTATTTTACAATGAAGGTACATGTCTGAATCTCAAATGAATTTTGCTTTAGTGAGGAACAACTGATGAGGCTGTGTCTATGATTATAAAAATTCATTTTTATTAATATTTATTTATAATGGTGAATGGTATATATTACTCTTTGTGTCAATCATACACAAGTATGCTTGCTCCTTTGTCAGTTTTACTGATTTTTTTAATGTTACTGTCTTATACACCATATCAGTTTGGGTCCTGACTGAAAAAGGTACAGAGACTAGAGAATCATCCTGGTTATCAAATGCAAAATCAGTTAATACTTGAATGACTGTGACATCCAACACAAATATGTCATATACCAGCAGACCAAGTATTGAACCCTGGGGCAGTCTAATAGTTAAATGCTTTTTTCCATCATCCACTAACCCTCAAAAATTATAAAATTCTGCATCTAGTCAACCACTTGCCTCCAACATTTTACTTGTATCCCCTTAGCTTTCCCTTTCAAATGCTTAGGCAACGAACCAAAGAAGTTTCCAGAGAAATGGCACACAGACGTCTGACAACCTACTAGACAGAGTCCCATGCAGAATAGTCTGTTAACAGGAAATAATATTGACAGACTAGTAGTTGTCAGGCTTCTTACTTGATTATTCAATCTGGAATCCTTATACCATCATTCTCACCTTACTCTCTGTGATCACTGCCTTGTTGAGATGTCACCTGCTAACTCTGTTACTCAAAGGACATGCAGCTTACCTCCCAAAGACCACTTTAACCATTACCATTTCTTATGTATCTCTTATCTCCCAATCATCATAAGAATGAAATCCCATAGCAGCAGCCTCCCCTGTTGTTCATCTGGAAACAGACGGGTTAGCTTTGCATGTCTCTTTCATTTTTGAACAGTTTTTCCTTTTCTCCACAATAACCTACTAGCTTGCCACTTCCAACATGTAAGCAGTATAGTTGATGAATATAATTTGTGATTGTCCCACTTCTGTATCCATCTCTTTCTATTGGACCACATTAATACACCAAATGACCACTACTGTTTTTATTCTGTTATCTTCAGGGATGCTTTCTTTGCCTTCATTCTGTTTATTTTATTACATTGTTTAATTGTGGTGTGTATTGCACTGCTACTATCTTCAAGCAAATGGCATTATTCTTCTCCGAAACTTTCTTCTATAAATGTGCTTTGTTTTCTTCCTTACCCCCATCCCGATGCATGGTAAATAGTCTTCCCATCAAATTTTGTGATGCCTTTCTAGATTATTCCTCATTGTTTTTCTAGTATATTGAAAACTATACTTCAGGTAAGATTTCCCAAGTATATAGTCCAGGAATTATAAAATCCCATGGATGTATAATCAGTATGATCCCTTTTTATCCAGGCTACATGGGTGAAGACAGGGACAATGATGATCCTCTTCCTTGTTCAGATCCTAACTTTCAGTCCAGATCTAACTTCCACCAGGGCCTCTACCATGTCCCTCCTCTTTCTCTTAACCCTAGGTAAGGTCTAGTATGCTTGTCCCATGGTTATGGCTCTTTTGTGTCTGTATCTATTAATCCTTCTTCTGAAATATTGTCACTCCTTTTTCCAGTACCTAGTATTTTATTTTCTGCAGCTGTTAACCCTTCAAACTTTAAGGCAATATATCAACATTGTAGTCTGACTTTCCTTAGCCATGCAGTTGCCAGTCTCATCCGCAGTGCATTTGTACATTCCAAAATCTGCCCTATTTGTTCACTCTGTCTGCATCTTCTGTGCTGGCACCAGACATCACCATGTCTTTGCCCATATACAGTATTGCCCATGTCCCTCTTATACTTGTGATATGTATGCCTCTCTCTATGAGCAAATAATGCTATTTGTACTTTATTGGGGTAATTCAGCACCACTTAAAACTCATTACACATATTACTTCTTGCAGTGCTTTTTGTTTTTATAGTCTTTCTTCCTAACCCTTGTCCTTCACCTACTCAATACATAGTTATCAAGCCAAACTTTTTGGTATAATTCAGCATGTGGTAGAGTTAGTGGTGTGATCAGAAAATGTCACATAAATAAATATATAACCCAGTATAATTTAATACACACCTAACAAAAATACACATCTCAATAACTTGCACTCTGTAACAATTAAGAAATGTATACATTATTTTCACCTGTTGGCTACTACAACCATACCAATACAGTTTTAGAGGAGTATTGTTAACTATAAGCGTACTTTGTATACCTCTAATATGTAGGATAAGTCCATTAGGTTCTACAGGCTTCAAGAGTGGTACTGCTTCTGAGAAATGCTCAGAAACTATTTTTTGTACGTTTTTGATCATGGCTGGCTACACCCTTAGATGCAATACATTCTATTATTCCACTTTTCAACAAACTCTTTCGATCTCCACTAAAGCTGTTTGATCTGCATTATAAAGTTTTACATCTCAACAGCTTCTAGGTATTCAAAACTCAATACGCAGCTCTTCTGAGCTCAAATGTGTCTAGTAATGTAAGCAGTGAAGGAAGCAAACATGGCAGTTATTGAATCTTTAAGTGAATGTTTGTCATCCAGAACTCAAACTAATCATATGAGTAGCTATTTTATCCCATAAGCAGTTTTACAAGATTTAAAAATCAAACAACTATATTCCAGTAGAACAAGCCAGATTGGGATTTCCCATTTTGAAAGGATATTCCAGAGTGTTACAGTTAAGGCTCCTATACATAGTACAAGCAAAAAACTATAATTCAAAGTGGAAATGGATGATGATGATACAGGGGGGAAGCTCAAGAAACAAGGACAGACTGGGATTGTGGATGCAGGACTTTAAGGAAAATAACAATAATCATACAGAGTATTATATCCCTAATGTAGCAGTAAGTATTCTAAGAACTAAGCCAGCACGGGAATAGAGAAAGGAAATCCTGTCAATAGGGAAGACTGCAATTACAGATAAAGACAATAGGCAAGAGCGGACTGGAATTTATTGGAGAAAACTGGAATAGAAGCCAAGATATTGAGAGCAAATAACTAGAGAGAGAAAGATGATAGAATCGGAAGACAACAAGAATTTATTTGGACTGTAGATTAGAAATTGTCTTCCTTATTAAAAATTGATATCAGAGTATAGGCAAAGAGAAAGAAATTGGGGTCCTAAAGACCAGCACTGGTAAAGTTTTTAGTAGAATTTAGAGCAGAAGCTGCCATTAAAAAAGGAATAATTACTAGAGTAAATAAAATTCTGCATGATAAGTATAAGAATTAATCAGAGAAGGTTAGAAAGGATTGGGAAGAGAGATCGGATAAGCAGTTCACAAAGAAACAATGGGAGGATATATGTGTTTCGGGTTCCTAATACGTGATTGAAATTATAAAACTTTGAACACCACGAGACTTAACTTGTATGTTCGAAGTTTTATAATTTCGAACACACACAAAAAAAAAAAAAAAATACCGGACAGAACGTATCTGTCGTAAGCAGGGGGGCAAGTCTCCTTGCATCCCCCACACCCCCCACTCTTTAAACATACCAACTCTGAGATCACACTACAGTGCAGAAAGGGAATATTTCCCTTTACTGCACTGTAGTGTGATCTCAGCATTGGTATATTTAAAGAGTGGGGGTGTGGGGTTGCAGGGGGGCTTGCCCCCTGCTTACAACAGTTATTGTCCCGATTTTGTTTTTTGTTTTGTTTTGTTTTTTTTAATTCGAGTTGCTGAAACTTTGAATATTTGTGTTCAATGTTTTCAGGTTCAAAGTTTTAGCAATTCGATAAGGTAATAGGAACCCATGTGTGTCTCCCAAATATGCATCAAAAATCTGGAAGATTTAGGATTTTGCTTTAAAATGTTTACATAAATATTTTATAGCCTAAATGTACTCCAGAAAATTTTTCCTCAGGTAGACAGCAAATGTTGAAGGTGTGATGAGGAAGAAAGAGGTAACTGGAAACATATTTTCTGGTAGTGTGGTGATTTGATGGACTTTAAGGATTGCCTGAGGGATGCACTGTTGGAGATACTGAGTGGGCAGATTGGTATGATGAGGGAAATGATTTAAATGAGCTATGATACACAATCAGAATTGCCTAGACATGGTAAGGCCTTGCTGTGTTTAGTTATGGTGGCTGCCAAAAAGCAATTACTAGAAAATGGAAATCAAAATCTAAACCAACTATATTAGAAGTAGTGAATATAGTAACAGGGTTAAAACAACTGCAACTGAGATCTTTCGGAAAGGGTAGGGGCAAACTACAGAGAAAAAATGGGAAGTGTGGGAATTGTGGGAACAATACATACAGGAGAGGAATGAGGTTTAATAGATGGCAGGATGACAGGACTTAAATGAGCTATGTAATGTTTGATTGAAAATGATTATAAATGATGTTTAATGTTTGCACCTGGGAGTGTGTCAGTATGGTTTGTGATGTAAAATGCTTGCAACTAGGATTGTGTTGGTGTGGTTTATTTTCATTTATATAAATGTATGATTGCCTATGTTGTGATGGTTTAAAAAGATGTTTCCTTTAAAAACAGGCAGCAATTAAATAATTTATGTAATGTTACTTAGGCAATATGATATATAGCAATATATCTGTTTGTAAAAGTGAACTTGTTAATACTGTTTGATTACTTTTATATAAATGTAAATTTGCCTGTGTCTCAAGTGATAATTCAATAAAGGTCTTTAAAAAAACTAAATTAAGTCCAAACTGGGATTCTTTACACTAGTGTATTTAGCAAAATCACGGCACCTAACCCCACCACACTCATAGAACAGAGTGACATCTTCAGCTTTTCCTTGAGCAAGAAGAAGAAATGACCTGACTGCTGCGTGGATCTGCTTATGTATATGCTTTATGAGATAATCAGCAAAATAATGCTTTAAATAGACTAGGTACCTAAATTTGTTAACTCCTTGAGAAAATAATAACTCTTCCTACCAGTACTTGTACTCACCATAATTTATTCAATTTATTTTTCTCACACTTCAGCCTTTCTCATTTATTCTTTAAAGTACCTGCTTCTCAGTTGAATCCTTATCCCTTATATTATCTACCTATGTTGTATTTCTCTACTTGTTCTTTCTCACTTCACACCTCTATACCAACCCTCCTCACCTGCTCCATAATGCTTTCTGTAACTTTTCTCTTTTTACTGCATCCTCTCTCATCCCCAGGTTTCTCATACTTTGTTTTCCTTTTCATTCTCACCTTTTTTATTGTCCTAGTATCAATCAGTGTTTGTTTTTTTTTTTTTGCACATAAGAATAAGTACTGTGTCAACAAGGCTATGTTTCAGTTGTTATTTGACACTATCTCTATCCTAGATACTGCATCAGATTTCTCATTTTGTTCATATTAGATTGTTTTTATTACAATTAAAAATGTTGTGTGGATTGTATTATTTACTGATTACATTGATAATGTGGTTATGTTATCCTATTCAAGATGAGCTAACAGCTCAGATTATCCTGGTTAACAAATAGTAAGAAATAATTAAATAACTACGTGACTACATTTATAAGTAACAACATAAATATTAGAATGCAGTAAATAATAAAACAGAAAACTATTGTTGCAGTGAAAGACAAGAAATCTTCTCCTCTTTATCATCTATAGCACAGAACACACTGCCTTGATTTGCTTATGCAATCAAAGGGGACCAAAATTTAATTTGGAAAGGTAGAGTGTAATTATGTCTCTTAAAAATAAAAAAGGTGGTATTGCCATCAAAATACAATGGAAAGAAGTGTGGTTAGGTGACTTTGCAATATAGGCCAGGAGTGACTGCTGCAATACTGACAATGAAGTCAGCTATCTTTAAATTATAGGAAAGTACTGACCTGCCATTTATGTCGACACGTGTGTGTGTGTGTGTGTGTGTGTGTGTGTGTGTGTGTGTGTGTGTGTGTGTGTGTGTGTGTGTGTGCGTGTGTGTGGGTGTGTGGGTGTGTGTGTGTGTGCATGCATGTGTGTGTGTGTGTGTGTGTGTGTGTGTGTGTGTGTGTGTGTGTGTGTGTGTGTGTGTGTGTGTGTTATGTGTGCATATGTGTGTGTGTATGCATGCGTGTGTCTATGTTAATAAGATGCAAAATATGTTGGCTCTTCTTATCCCTAATGTTTTATGTAATTGAATTTTGTGCAGTTCAGTATATGACAGCAAAGGACAGTGATATACCAGGTGTAAGGAATTTAACAAACTGGACAAAACCGTGGTCTCTGCTATACTGACGAATACTGGAAGACTGTAAAATATCAGAAATTGACACAAAAACACACTATGGACAACTTTAACAAACACATATTTCACAAAATGTACAGCATCCATCAATAGACATCCAGCTCGAAGCAGACCTCTTATTCAGTACATAGAATGCAGCAGCCAAATCTAAAAAAATGAAAAAAAAATAAAGATAGGTAACACAGAAAGTGCAAACTGAATCCAAATTGGTTATTTCTAGCACAAAAAGGGAAACTGGCTAGGCTTAAAATGGTCTGCAAGAGCAACTAGCCTAGTACTTACCTATGAACGTACAAGAAGGGTAAAATAAAACTCTTGTTTTTTGCCTCATATGACCCAGGTCTGATTGATAGCTGTAAAATAGGTCATTTAGCACATGGGAGGTAGGAGTGTTGTCGCAGAGTGGAACCTTGGTGGCCACACGTGGTAATGCAGTGCACAGCACTATAAAACTGAGGGATGTATGTATGTGCAGTATGGCACAAGCACTAATAGCAGATACAACTGTGGTTTGGTTTCATAAATATTGGACTCATCAGTGGAAGACAACAACATCTGACTCTCAACCCACAAGGACAATGAAATGTCTTTCTGTCTCATTCCTACTGGGAAAAATGGGTCTCAAACAGGAGCAAAGAGTGAAACATGAAGGTCAGGAGGGGCTAGGAAATGAAAAATAAAATGAAAACATCCAAACAGGCGAGCTCATTGGGTCACACAGAGAGCAGCATGCAATGTCCCATTTGTTATCCCAAATGCAATACCCAAAACCAAAGTATATTCAGCATGTTAAAAAGAAAAGTGACATTTACATGGCAAAGTCAAAAAACAGATTGATATCCCATCATCCTGTAGATTCAGGATCAGCTGCAGATAGCAACATGAGTGAGTTAATGAAACATGCAGAATTTGTAGTGGTAAACCAAATCTTAAACAAAATAGAGCAACATGGATATCAAGTTTTAAAACTGTACAAGGCTTCAAACTGACAGTTTTACCAAAAGAGTGTATATAAAAGGAGTGCACCTAATAATGTAAAAGTGTAACTGCATACTTGATGAGGATACAAATGAAAGAATGTGCTGAAAAAGATTAGGAGAGAAAGAGGTGTCTAGTTCATATCAATGAAAGAGGATACACATTGGCTGGCAGGTAAGCATGAGCAGGAAACAAGCCCAGCAAAGGGAGCGCATGCAGAACACAATCCATAAACGGAGACAGGAACTTTACAACACTTCTTCTTTTGTAAATGCATTTATCAAGATGCAATCCACTCAGTATGCAGGAATGTGGTCCACCCCTACACGTGCAGCCAGGAAAAGCTTCCATTTTCTATGCCCACTGAGAAGCAATATATTTTGAACATGCATATCATTTTGCTCTTTGACAGTGGCCAAATGGACTGCTGCTGCCCAAAATAATAACGGATAGAGGTAAGCAATGAGCAAAATATCACTGACTGATACCATGTTTGGTGAACTGTCTATACAAGAGATGGATAGTGAAGTAATTTTATTATAGGATAAATACTATGGTAACAGACATACAGGCAGTGTGGTTGATGGATAAAATAAATGTCACTGCGGTCCCAAAAATCAGATGCTCTTTTGTCCTAGCATATATTCAGCAAGTTCAGTACCTGTAGTATTTACAGTTACATATATTTCTTTGAAGAGGTGACACATAATTATATCTTAAGGTAATGCACAATATTTTATTAAAGCCAAACATTAAATCTGGTAAATGCACTAGGCACAGGATCCACTTTTCATGGTAACCCACAAGCACTGTCTGGTTAAGAAACTTGCTAAAAGTCATCCAATATGTAAATGGATGTATAGGTTCAGAGGGTCATAGGTACATACTTGCCTAATGAGAATCTTTAGAAGCTTAGCCATGCATACCAGAGAAGATTTTAGCCCCTGTAATTTAATTATGAATGGCAACGAGCTGGGAAAAATATTTACATGTTACCCCTATCCATAAGGGACAAGGGTGCTAAACCATGGGTAGATGTATGGTTTCCCATCCATTGATCCAGACTGCATTGGAAAAGAGTAAGGGAATTACTTTGGTTTATGTGGAGGGGAAGATGATTCCAGAATGGAATTCTCTGTAATACATATCTATCCTTGCAACACTTCCTATTTATGTTGCAGAAGAGATTAAGATCTCTTGAGCAGGTGTTTATTACACTATTGGACTTGTGGATGTATAGTAATTCTGAGAAGATAGGGTCTGTTAAGGCTCTGTACATGCGGCAGAGATAACCCCTCAGTGCCCTGTATGATAAAAGAGAAGAGGGACAAGGCTATGAGATGGTCAGTGTAGTTTTTAGGATTTAGGCCCTTGATTTTCTTGGTGAGAAAGTATTGTGGTCATTCAAGCTGTACTAAGTATTTGGACAGATAAATATTGAAGGGGGCATTATTCTCAGTGATCAGCCTAAGTGCTGCATACAGTGGAATGATCACATCCCTGGACTTAGACACCATACCCTTACTAATAAGCTGTGCAATGAAAAAGGACTTTCTTACAATAGTGGATGCATAGTGATGGAAGGACAGTTCCTGGTCAGCATAAGTCCCTAGGTCCCTAACTACCAGATTGTTTTTCAGGGGTATAGGTCTCTAACTACCAGACTGATTTTCAGGGATATATTGTTTATGTGATAGTTACAGGGGACATTATGCTTGCCAAAGGAGACTATTACACATTTTTTGGATTCTTGAAAGATCTTGGTATCCTCAGGAGAGTTTATGATGGCATCAAGTTCACAGTTATCTGCAGACTTGGTCAGCCATAAAACCTTAACATTAACTTTGACCTTCAACAAGTGAATGCCAACAAGAAGTGGCCCAAATACTGACGTCTTGTTGTACCTCTAGTAACAGGTGTTTTGAAGGAGATTGACCCACCGACCCTAATTTCCTGCGTTCTGTTTGTGAGCCCATTAGTTATCCAATGAGTTACATAGGGACTAACAGAGAAAATTAATTATCAATACTTGAGTGTGCAATGGTATTGAATGCCTTTGTAAGGTCTAGATATGTGGTGTGTACTGATTTGCCCTCATCCATTGCCATAGTAACCTTTTCAAAGTAGTTGACCAGGTTAAGCAAGCAAGATTTGCCCTTGACAAAACCAAACTGGCTTGGGTCAAGAGTTTGTAGTTTACCTATGTCCTTATTTATTATTTCCATAATGATCCTCTCCACTGCCTTACAAATAAGGCTGATCATACTTATGGAATCTGTAACTATCTGGGTCCATTAACACCCCAACTTTGTGCAGGAAAATGATTGTTGCTGTCCTTCATTTGTCTGGTGCAAAGCCGGATTGGAAGCTGATATTGAATAACCTCTGTAGGGGGTTTGACACATCCTGTTTCAGCCTAACCACTAGTATGTTATCTGGCCCCATAAAAGTAGTGTTCTTGGCCTTGGAAAGTCCTTTGAGGACTTGTTCTTGGGAATTTTGGGCAGGTATAGATGCAGGTAAGTGATCTAGAAATGTAGGGGGGAGAGGTGAAGTTAGAACTAATTGTATCTGCTGCTAGTATTTGGACTATGACCTCAGGGCCTAAGTGGGTGATACCATTTACTATTAACTCTACACATACTGGACATTGTTTCTTGGATTTCTAACATAGTTAAAGGAGGCTTTATGGTTGTCTATTGTCCGAATAGGTATTTACCTGTTATCTAACTTTAGTTGATTTGATTCGGACTGGAGTTCTTTGTTAAATTTCACAAATATTTTTAACATCTTGAGAGTTTAAATTATTATTATTGTAGGCAATGATTTTTTTCTTTTACTCTATAGCCTGTTTATATTTGGGTTCCACCATAGGGGTTTATTTTTAAATTTGACATTGTATTTACTTTAGAGGGAGACAGATGCATCTATCCATCTCTTCACACGTGCATAGTATTTGGTGGTAAAGGATTCTGCATATACAGCGGGATCACCAGACTAGAAGAGGCTGTTGAATTTAGGTAAGTCATTACTCCATTTAGGGAATTAGCCTTTGCATAATTTCTGAATACTGAGGTATTTGAATATGCTTCTGGCTTCAATCTTATGGTGAATGAGATTGATTTATGGTCCAAGTTGACTAGGGGAAATTACGACTGGTAGGAAACAGTACTGTCCTATATTGGTAAGGACCAATGCTAGGATTTTGTCCACCCTAGTTGGGGTGCAGACTAACTGGTCCAAAGAATTTGTGTAGGAAGCCCTGTATTCTCTGGGCATACATGTGTGGGGATGTATAATTCTCCCAGCTGATGTTCGGGTAGCTGAAGTCCCCTAGGAGAATGGTGTTTGGCCTAATACATACTAGTCAAATTGGAGATATGTATTTATGCCTTTATTGTCTTCGTCTCCTGCACTGGGCCTCAATACTTGGTAGGTTTTGAAACCCTACACTAATGGGGTGTTCTCAGTGACAATGCATATATTAATGCATTCTAGTATAAGTAGTGTTTGTAAGGAGAGAAGCATTTTTTTTTTCGGACTGATATTATTGAGCAGCAATACCTTTATGTTATCTGGATTTTGTTTTGTGAAGTTGGAAGCTTTTAAAGACTGACATTGCCTAAAAAAACTATATGGGTGGACAAGGGAGATGAGTGCAGATCATCCCTGGCAAAGCAGTTAGGATTGTCTACCATCTGCTTCCTGGTTGATATAGGTTCATAGGTTCATAGGTAGGTACTAGGCTATCTGCCCAAAGGCATTTATAAGCCTAGCCAGAATGTGTTGGCTTTCACCACCCCCTTAGATTAGTTCCCTGTGCCTCTGTCCAGCAGACCCATTGAAGTGATCCCTGGGGTAAACTTTCTGTTTCCCATCCACTTGTCAAGGTTTCTCATGAAGAGTGTTAGCGAGGAGCTCTGCCTAATGTAGATTGGAATCTTGTTCCAGAGCATGGGAAGTCTCTGGGACAGGAATCTATCCCTCCATCATGTACTATTTATTGTTGTGGTGAGGTTTAGATCCCTGGGGCATGTGGCTCAAGGGGATATGGTTTTCTTTAGGTGGAGCATGTCCATCAATTCTGGGTTGGACATGGCCTTGCTTGTCAGGCAGAGATCACCTCTGAGTAGGCGGTATGCAACCAAGTACAGCTGGAGTTTCTTCAGTCGAGCTGCATAGGGCATCTGCTTGAGGCCAGTGATCCTCTTGGTGAGGTACTTCTGTGGTCTTTCCAGTTGTTGCAGGTGTCTTGTAAGGTACATCCCAAATGGGGCATTGTACTCTATGATGGGTCTGATGAGTGATGCATAGAGAGGCCCAATGACCTCTTTCGATCTGGATGCAAACCCTTTTCTGATTAGGTGGGCCACATAGAAGGATTTTCTAACCACTTTGGCAATGTGATTATCAAAGGAGAGATTACTATCTACTTGGGTCCCCAGATCCCTTATTATGTCTTCCGTATTTAGGGGGCTACCACCTATGTGATAGTTTGAAGGTACTTTATTTTTTCCAAAGGGGATGACTATGCACTTTTTGGCATTTATCTTGAGGCCATGGTTTTGACACCAGGTATCTGTCTCAGTGAGACCCATTTGGAGGATGTCTGTGCCAGCCAGAGAGTCAGTTATAGCTCCTAGTTTGCAGTCGTCTGCGAACTTGGACAGCCATAGTCCTCCTGTGCTTGCCTGTACCTCTGAGAAGTATATGCCGAACAGGAGGGGTCCTAGGACTGAGCCCTGAGGAACACCACTTAAAACCGGTTTAGAGTCAGACCTAGCTCCCGCAACTCTTACCATGTGGGTTCTGTCCGTGAGACAGTTGGCAACCCATCTCATGACATAGGGGTTTATGTTCAGGCTGATGAGCTTGTCTATAATACCTGAGTGGAGAATGGTGTTGAAGGCCTTTGCGAGGTCTAAGTAGGCTGTGTGGACCACCTTTCCCTCATCTATAGCCTTGGTAACTGTCTCAAAGAAGTCCACCAGGTTTAGTAGGCATGATCTGCCCTTAACAAAGCTGAACTGGGTAGGGTCCAGTGTTTGGAGGTTCCCAATGTCTCTGCTAATGAGATCCTTGAAGATGTGCTCCATAGCTTTACAGACCAAGCTAGTCAGGCTTATAGGGTGATAGTTCCCAGGGTCTGTTGTGGCTCCACCTTTGTGGACCAGAATAACCGTTGATGTGCGCCACTCTGTGGGCACATAGCCTGTGGAGACGCTGAGTTTAAACAGTGTGTTTAGGTGAGGGGTTAGTTCATCTTTGAGCTCGTGCAGGACTCAGCCTGGGACACTGTCCGGTCCCATTGATGCTGTGTTTTTGGCTTTGGAGAGGGCTGGTTTAACCTGAGTGTCTGTGATTTCAGGGGCACTACATTCTTCTGGTATAGTTATGGGCCCTTTTGGAGGTGAGAGGGGGGTGAAGTTTGCACTGAACCAGTCTTCCAGGATGTTGGCTATATCAGTCGGTTCAGTGTATTTTGTGCCATTCTGCACTAATTCTGAGCAGATCTGAGAATTGCCACTTAGATTCTTGACATAGCTAAAGAATGCCTTGCGGTTATCTTTGGAGTCCATGGCAATTTTTCTTTTGAAGCTAGCCTTGGATGATTTTATGAGGGAACGTAGTTTCTTGCTGATACTGATCAGGGATATCTTCCCTTCTTGGGATTTTACTCTTTTCTGTACTAGTTTCCTCCTTCTATTGTATAGCTTGTTAATGGCAGGGGTCCACCAGACTGGTTTCCTTTTCTTGGAGGAGTGAGTCTTGGTTTTGTTTGGAATAGCATGATCTATGCATTCTTATAGGTGCCCGTAGAGTGCATTAGTAAAGGATTTTGCAGCTTGGACAACTTTATCCTTTAGCATTGGGGCTTTGAAACTTCCAACCTCGGTCTTAAGTAATGTGAAGTTTGCTTTTGAAAAGTTTTTGACGGTGGTTTCTTTGAACGGGGGTGATGGTGGAATGTGGATATCCAGAGTGATTAGTTTATGGTCAGATCTAACCAATGAGGGGTTGATGTCTGGTGTGGAGCACCAGTCGCTCATGTTGGTGATGACCAGGTCCAATATGTTGTCACCTCTGGTGGGGATGTTGACCAGTTGATCCAAGGTGTTTGAGTTTATAAATTCTAGGAAATGTTGGACAAGGGAGTTTGTACTTGAGTAGTTCTCCCAATTAATGTTTGGGTAATTAAAATCACCCAATATCAGTGTGTTTGGTAGGACCTTTATGTTTCCCAGTGTTTCCAGGAATGCGGAGTGGTGGTTCTGGGACATGGTGGGTGATCTGTAGCAAGCTATAATTTGAATAACAGTTTTGCCCATTGTTAGTTGCACATGAATGATCTCTGAAGCATCGTGCTGTGCCACTAACCTGGAGGTGAGGGTATCCTTAATGAATATGGATACTCTCCCACCTTTTGTATTTCGGTCCAGGTTTTCTGGCTGAAATGTATGGTATGAGTTGTAGCCTGGTAGTGCTGGGGTGCTCTCTGGAGCCTTAAACCAGGTTTCTCTTACTGCACATATATCGATTTTCCCCATACTGACGAGTGCCTCGAGTGCGTGCATTTTGAGGTTTAGACTTCTGGCACTGAGCAGCATTACTCTCAGTTTTTTGTTACTTGCGCTATTTACGGTGGTGGGTTTGTCTTTTGAGCTCTGCCTAAAAATGGCACTATGGGGGTGTCAAGAGCCTTGGCCAGTATTTGAAAGCCTAAGGGTGAAAGGTGCAAGCTGTCTCTAGCGAAGCAGTGTGGCTTGTCGAGCATGTCATCCCAGGCTGACAGACACTGGATCCCCTTTGAATGACACCAGAAACTTAGCCAATTGTTGAAATTGATAATTTTTTCTCTATACTGTGTTATCATTCTTGGTGAGGGCAGGATGCTACTTAGGGTCAGGGTCATACCAGCCTGTGCTGCGTGATCAGAGAGCTCCTCCGTGTCTCTTTTCATGTAATCCAGGGAGGTACAGCTCAGGTCATTCACACCAACATGGACAATGACAGAGTCATATTTGTACTTGTTCTGGAGTGACCTGAGTGCTTGTGTTATGTGGCAGATCCTGGCACCCAACAGGCAGCTAACAGTAACCTTCTCCTTGTTCAGCCTAGTGAGTGGGATGTCAGTGTGCTTGACTATAGAGTCACCTATTACTAGTGTGTTGGGTATGTTATTTTGCCTTAAGGGCTCTGATTGCATGGCACACTGGTTTTGTGAAGTATGTGTTTCATGGTTTGTGTTGGGGGGGGGTGGAGGTTGCTTGGATGTCTGCTTTGGAGGTCTCTGTTGCTTTTGCAGATTTTTATTTAGAGCCTCCGAGTATGTTTTTGTGTATTTATGTGTGTTTTTTGCCAGTGTTGGTTTCATAGGTCTATGTGAGACTGGTGGTGTGATGCAAGTAATTCCCTTCTCCTCTTTACTGCCTGGTCCAGTCTTGGGTTGAGAGATCTTAGCCTCCAGTTTGGCTGTATAATTGCATCTCTCGCATGTATTAGTGTTTGGTCGAAGGAGGAGAGAGTTGTCTTTGTACATGAGGCAATTGTAACCTTGCCTCAAAATGCCCAGATTCACCAGTTGGACCAGAGAGTACACCTGAAACTGCCCTTTGGACATGCCTGGATAGGTACAGTGAACTGTTTTACTGATTGGCTGGTAAGGTCGAATAGAGAGCCTTGTCCTCTACAGTATAGGGGGGTCTATTGCTAAGGTTTATTAGTGCTTGCTATGAATTTTGAGTAACTGCCGGGATGAGAAGTGAATGGTTTGAGTGCTTAAATTGAAAGTTTGAAGAGTACACTTTGCGGAGCCGGGAATAGTTATACCCTAGCTAACCGGTGCTGCCCTGCGCGCAAAACTGCACAAATACGGGTTTTATAGCAGGGAAATGAAAGAGATAGAAATTAGCCCAAAATGGCCAATAAACTACTAATTTCTCTGCTGAAATCACTCCTCCAGGGACAGATAGGCTGCTCAAAGCTCACTCTCTCACAGTGAACAGAGAAACTTCCTTCTATCCAAGTAAGGTATGGGCAAACACAGAAACTTGTAACACAGCCCTGAATTCAGCACTGACCTGAAAACTGGACTATACTAGCTTAGAATGGTGGGAAAACAAGTATATATATTTTTTTTTGGGGGGGGGTTGTTTTTTTTCAGAAAATAAAGCAGATACAATCAAAAAACACTTTAAATGCACAGAAATTAGCCTACAACAGTTAAACAGGTAATTTAAACACAAAAACAATTTTGTTAAAGTGCAGGCACTAAAATAAGTACAATATATAACTGAAACAAGCTTTTTAAATCACAGAAACTCTAGAAAATCAGCGTTTTAGGTGGAATTAGCTAAAGGCAGCAAGAAAATGCAGAAAAATGATACTTAATCACTCCAAAGTCTCTCTGTTGTCTCTCTGCTAGTGTAGAACTCTGCAGGGCACAAGGCAGGAGCTTGCTGAGCTGTATGCTAGCCAAAAAAACTGGCAAATGTGGGTTTTATAGCAGGGAAATGAAAGAGATAAAATTAAGGCATGGGCAAACACAGAAACTTGTAACACAGCCCTGAATTCAGCACTAACCTGAAAACTGGACTATACTAGCTTAGAAAGGCGAGAAAACAAGTATTTTTTTTTTGTTTTGTTTTTTTCAGAAAATGAAGCAGATACAATCAAAAAAACACTTTAAATGCACAGAAATGGCTCACACTTGAGTGTGTAGCTTACTACAGTTAAACAGGTAATTTAAACACAAAAACTACTTTGTTAAATTGCAGGCAGTAAAATAAGTACAATATGTAGCTGTAACAAGCTTTTTAAATCACAGAAACTCTAGGAAATTGGCATTTTAGGCAGAATTAGCTAAAGGCAGCAAGAAAATGCAGAAAAATTAGACTTAATCACTCCAAAGTCTCTCTTTTGTCTCTCTGCTGCTGTAGAACTCTGCAGGGTACCAGGCAGGAGCTTGCTGAGCTATATACTAGCTCAAAACCCTCGCAAATGCGGGTTTTATAGCAGGGAAATGAAAGAGATAAAATTAGCCCAAAATTGCCAATAAACTACTAATTTTTGGGCTGAAACCACTCCTCCAGAGTCAGATAGGCTGCTCAAAGCTCCCTCTCTCACAGTGAACAGAGAAACTTCCTTCTGTCCAAGTAAGGCATGGGCAACACAGAAACTTGTAATTCAGCCCTGGATTCAGCACTAACCTGAAAACTGGACTATACTAGCTTAGAAAGGCAGGAAAACAATATGTATATTCAACCCCCATCCTGAATGACTGCAGAAGCTAAGCCAATTGTTGAAGTCAATAACCTCTTCTGTGTCTTGCAGCATTATTCTCAGTGATGGTAAAATGCCTGCCTCAGTCACATATTCTAAGAACTCCATCATGTCTGTCTTCATTTAGTCCATAAGAGGATTTTCTCAAGTCTTTTACTACCATGTGTACTATGACTATTTACGCATGTGAGATGTGGCAATTCCTGTCACAGGTTAGGCAAGGGATTGGGTGTTGGCATGATGGTTAAGGTGTTACCTCACAGACACAAAGTACAGGACTTGATTCTCACCTTGGAAGGTAGATTGGCTAGGCTTAAAATGGCCTGCAAGAGCAACTAACCTAGTATTCATATATGAACTAATTGTGACCATTTCTTCTTTCAGTCTGGTAAGTGGTGTATCAGTGTGTCTCACTAATGACTCAGCTATGACTACAATTTTGGATTATGTAGAGGTTTGCCATATGGGCTTTTGAATTTGAAGGAATCAAACCCAAGAATAAACCTGTTAGTAACTTATACTAACATCATGCGGGACAAAATGCTGGACTTTCACTACCATGAAGAATCTTTTCATGTTGATAGCATAAAACAACTAGCAACCTATCCCACAGATAAATTAATAAGTACTAAATAACTTGATTGTAATCCTGTGATGATATCCAGAGATGAAGTCTCACTGACAGTTAAGTCTTTCAGCAGGGTATCTTCTCTGTCTAGCCTGTACGATTTGTGCAACCAACTCTGGTATCTGACATAAATACATAAATAATGTTCTGGAAGTTTCATATAAGTATTTTTCATTTCATTTTCATGTAAGCCATATTTCACAATGATGTAACTATATAGTCTGCAAAACAAAGTGAGAGAATGGATTTTGTTCATTTATTAGTGACTGCTTAAAATGCTACAATCAGAAATGGGGGAGAGGGATTCTGCAACATCACTACCATTAATTAATTGATGCTACTAATATGTAAAATGGGCTTTGCTTATTCCCCTACAAACTAAAAAAAATACAGGTTTTAAATATGACAGTTTATTGAGTTGAATAAATGCTTAACCAATATGATTAGCAAACTGCATTTCTTTTCTTTTCTTTTTTAAACTTTTTTGGTCCTCTTGGACCTCATGTTTCCCATCCCCCAGTGCTCAATGTTCATGCTGGGTGTACCAGCCATTCTCATTCCCTCCAGACTTACTCCTCTATTTCTGGACAGGTATTGCATCCCAAGGGAATTCTGAGAACACGGCTCACCTGTGCTTCCATCCAGGTCTTATTTTATTTATTTTATGCCCTTCTTACTCCCTTTCCACACTCCTTGTATTCATTGATTGCATCTGACGGCGACTCCCCTATTTGAACCTTGCCTCCCCTTAGGGAGCTTATCAATGTGTGGCTCCCACCCAGCATGGTCACACCCATCTCTTCCCTGCCACTCTGTCAGTTGCCTACACAGCTAATCAAACCCATGTTTGCTTGGCCTTAGTTAGGGGTTTACTCCTCTCACCCACTGGAGTAGCTAAACTGTATTTCTTTTTATACACTTAAGGTTATGTAGTAGCACTGATCTTTTCTGAGCACTGACTTTAGCTGAATTCTAAATATGCTTTTGCACAATCTTCTACCATGGGCATAAAATGACGGGTATTGCAGATTACTTTGACCACATACATGTACGTGACTGCCTAAAAGCAAGATGAAGCAAATATAAAAAAATCTAGCTTTATCTACCACCCAAAAAATGCTGAGGTTTTGCACAGCAAATATGAAGTAAGTATTCATTCATCACTTACAACTGTTAATGATTGTAGTGACAATGGAAATGTGCAGAACACAAGGCATAATCATTTACTGTGTCAGTACCCCTGGAATAATTGGGGTCTACATTACAAGACTGAAAGAGCAAAACCAGGGACACCTAAAAAGTAAAAAAAACGGAACCTCGCAGTGTTGTTTGTCAAATCTCAGTACAGTGAAGATTGGAATATTTGCCCTTGCCTCACAATAGTGCAGTCTCGGAGTTGGAATATATATTTAGCGGACAATAGCAAGTTCGAGGTTGTGTTTCTTTCACTCTTTAGGCATTTGCGGTTTTAATTGTTCTGTCTTTTAATATAGACCCGAATAATTGAGATATTCTAACACTTGTGCTGCTGAAGAAAAGAAGGAAAAGATCAGTTTGGTCAAGGGAAACATGGATAGGGAGAGTACCAAAGGGAAACATGGATAGGGATAGCACCAAAGGGAAACATGGATAGGGAGAGCACCAAAGGGAAACATGGATAGGGATAGCACCATGGTAAGCCTCAGAGTCATAGCCCATAGAATTTATACCCATAAGCAGGGGCATGTAATAGGAACAACAAATGTAGTTTAAAAACATTTCTGATGCAGGCACATGCAGTTCTGTAGCCTAGCATTGCTTATCTGTGCAGGGTTTGCACAGAAACAGACGTGAGCGACTTGCTTTTTTCATGTGCATTATAATGTTTGTAGAAGCATGATTGCGCAGTTCATATCCAGCCATTTCTGCCAGATTACGCAGAACCACATGAACATCCTATCACTGACATATACTTATTTTCATCTGCATATGATGCAGTCATGTATTACACGTGTCACAGAACAATCTCCACTGTAATCTTCATTCAGCAGATGGAGTCCTATTTATCTGTCTGAGTGGCCTCATATTCATGGACTATTTTGATCATCAAAGCCTTTACCTTTGCCTTCTTTGACCCTTCACACACTGAATCTTACATCGACAACCATGTGAACAATACGATTCAACCCAGAGTCATACATGTGCATGCTTTTTATGTATTTTAGGGTATGTTGAACCACCCCACATTGCTACAACCATATTTCTGATACCAAACAGGTCATAAAAAATATACATTTTGAAGTACTACATACCTGACCATAGAATATTGCTACAGTGTTCTTTGTGTATACACAAGTGTCGTCTATACAGTGTTCAGTATATGTTGGCTTCATCGCACAAAAGCACATAGATGACAGCTTTGTATTTTTGTTACACATTTTGTATCCACCGTTGTTACTGCCTGTTAGTTACTTGTCTACTATTTTACAATATAAGTTGTTAATAACTATGGAAATGACCATTTTTCTGCAACATATATCAAGTCTCAGGATGCACATAAGACATATGTGTAGTGTTATAAGTATAGTAAATACTGCACATGCCTCACATGTGTGCACTATTTGGAAACACCCCTTACTCAGGATCCACAAATTACAGTACTTCTTACTTTTTTTTTCTAAAGCTACCAACAAGTCTCTCTGCCTGTTGCATCCTTTGGTAGATAAACCCATCATACAGATCAACATATTGTGACTTTGCTTACATTGTTGTAACAGCTTCTTCAGTGTCACTATAATTATTTACTTATATTGCCATTGGTCATCTCTACTACCTGATCTCTGTGTTCATTTTTTTTTCGTCATTGCCATATCTATTCATTTTCTTGTATTGTATATTTAGGAGAAATACTGTTGGAGAACTTGGGACTTTGTAGGGCGGTTGTTGCCACATCTGTCTGAGCTCAATCATCAGCTTTCTTGCAATCTTCTACATGCAGACTACATTACTTTATTTGCATTCCATAAACTGATGCTTCCTGTTGTCTGCAATAACATATGAATCCTGGTGCTTTCTTCTTAGACATGGCTGTTCTTCGTGACTGCCCTGTGGTCAGATCTAGGACCTGTCACATGCTTTGTTATGGTTGTGAGTATTACCTGGTATACCAGTCACAACATGTCTATCTCCTCTTCTTCTGCATTGATTTCTAGCAATATTTGTATCAGAATTTCATTGTCAGAGACTGCCCTGTTATTCTTACTTCTAACTCCACAGATAGAGGCACATTGCAAAAGTTGGACTTGCCAACTCACAAGTAAAATTGGTTGTTGAAGTGTCATCTTTGTCACAATCACAGTAGCTATGTACATCTGTGTAGTATTACTGAGGCCAATGAAGTCTGTCGCTCTCAGTAAAAAAATATAGTGTATCACCATTTTCATTAGGATTTGTAAATAACATTGACCGCTTCCCAAAAAAACAGCTAGCTGTGTACAATATATTGCTTATAAAATATATACTAAGTATCATTTGCTAATCAGTCATTCACATCTTATAGTCCTATGGTAGAAACTGTATATACTCTGGCCACAATTAACAATTACTGTGTAGTACATGGGGAATAGTGATTATGCTCTGACATCCAGAAATAGACAGCTTAGTTAAGTGCTACTATAGCAAAAGCCCCAATCTTAACAAATGTTAATTACACTCTGCTTTACTTACTAAGATTGGGTTTTGTGCTAGACAGTTAATCTTTCTGTACTGACCAATAAATGACAACAATTTGTTTCTTTCTGCTGTCTGTGCTGGTGATGTATCCCTGACCTGCTCTTATAAAATTAGAAAGTTACTAGAATAACAGGCTTTGCATTAGCATGCATTTTCTGAAGGATGTGATTTGCCAGAAAACCACATATTTTATGAGGAAAACTATAAAAAGATGAGGCAAAACTATGTACATTGTGCAAAAATCTGGGCAGTTGACAGGCCATGCCAAGGTGAGTGTAAACATAATTGACTGCGTTTTATTGTCTTTCTGACAACACTCTTTAAGTCCTTTACAGCTTTGAAAGCCAGCAAAACACCTACAGATTTTTTTATATTTTATTTTCCTGTAACAAGTAGTAGCTGAAGTAATCAAAGCTCCATGCCCTGCAAAGAATTATGATAGGGTTTCCGTCATAACCCTTAATTACAATTCTCGACATGAATGTCACGATTCACCACTCGAGCTTCACTCTTGAGAAGCATTTCTTGGCATCCATTTCTCAAACACATTATATGCAGGTTATGATCAGTGACCCAATCATAATCCTGTATATTTTGAACAATTCACTATAAGATCAGATAAATTATCTGATACACATTTTACTCAGGAGAAGAATGGACTGCTTCCTGTGTGGACTGTAATGAAAAGTTGTGCTTGATTATGATACTTTTTCTAGCAACTACTTAAAAATATCATTTTGGAGTTTAACATCCTGGTAGACAGGGAAGAGTTTGTAGGCATGTCATGACTGATTTAGATAATTGATATACTTTGTACATTCACACCAGAATATGTGGTCAATACAGAATTGAAAACACTATGAAAAAGAAAAATAATATGTCACTTAGCTACAGCATGGGGATAGTGCAACATGAAAACCAAAGACATATTTATATTGTACTTTATTCAAGCTTGAATAAAGTACTTACTGCGGTGGTGGTGCTGCGGTAGCGTTGTTGCCTCACAGTTAGACATTGCTCGTTCAATTCTCAGTTAGGGCGTCTTCTGTGTGGCGACATGCGTGAATGGGCGTTCCTTCGTTGAAGGTTGTGCGTTAGGCCTGGCAAGCCAGCATGTAAAACTCTACTGCCAATCATTATCGGACCGGAGTTCCACTGTGGCAACCCCTAACCGGGAAAAGCCGAAAGACACAAACATTCAAGCTTGGATAAAATCCTAGACATTTAAGTGCTTCTGTGCTTTGCTGATATCTATATATGATGACAGAATAAGGAGGAAGACTGACCTGATGTACTTATTTTAGTAAAGGCACTAGAAATATATACAAAATCTAGTTCCACAAGAATATCACATATGCACATTTGCCAATCAAAGTAAAGCATCATTCAAAGTTAAAATATATACAGCAAGTAGTTTACCTATATTTCCCATAAATATTTTTGTGTATAAGGTTAGCCCCCACAAAGTATAGTTTGCTGTATACTGACACCTTCTGGGTTGTTAAATTATGAAAATTAATTAGTTTGTGCTACTTGCAGATTTATGCAATATGGTTCCTATGGGATGTATTCATCACCTGATATTTTTGTCACACATTCATATAGCTCTGGATATTAAGATCACAATCTAAAACTTATAGTGAAAAATATGGCTATAGTGGCTATAGTCCATAGACTGTTGTGAAGCTGCCCACACAAGTGTATTATAAGCCAAACTCTAGGTAAAACTTATCTGAAACCAAAGTCATGTTCAGCAACTCATTAAGACCAGACTTCACAGAAGTAAAGCCATCAGTAGTTCAGTACAGCATTCTAGAGGATGCTTGCAAAACACTAAATGGAGATGCACAGTGTGCAAATTCTTACTGTAGTGCACAGACAAATTGTGTTTAGCTTACTAAGTTTGTCATCATCACAAGTGTTACTAAGGGCTGGCAATAACACAGACCCAATGATTTGACTTAACATGACATGCTAGCACTGGTGGCACACGAACAGTGATTTAGCATAGAGAGGCAAGAGTTAACATCAGCTGCATCGCTTTCCTGCCATATAGATGACAACAGTTGTCAGTCCCTACAAATGTCATTGACAAGGCCAATGAACGACTCTTGGCCACCAAGTCATGGTTCAGAAGCACAGCTGGTTGCCACCTCTGCTGATGTTGTACTGCACTACACAAACCAAGGGCTTAGCAATAAAAACAAGTAAGCAAACTTATAAAGGTTACCTGCTCAGGTCAGAAGTAAGGACAATATTATTATTATTATTATTATTAGT
Source organism: Protopterus annectens (assembly GCF_019279795.1). Lineage (NCBI taxonomy): Eukaryota > Metazoa > Chordata > Ceratodontiformes > Protopteridae > Protopterus > Protopterus annectens. The sequence goes on from NC_056742.1 coordinate 232,844,568, forward strand.
GATTTTGGGTGAGTGGTAGAAATGCAGACATTACAGCCTATAAGCAAGGTGCAAGTAATGTTAAGAAAGGTCTGTACCTGGAAGGCAATAATGTAGACACCAGATGATATAAGCAATAACGCACGACTTGGTGAGATTATTACATTGCTCATGTTAACTGTTTCAGTTTTGCTTTCTTAATTCAGTGTTATTTGAGCAGTCCAAGTTCCCACCACAGGGCTTTGAACCCCAGATTTTCTGACCTGTCTGATTACCATTTGATGTGCTTCATGGGTTCCCCTTCCTTTTTTTTCACTAGCTATGCTCATCAAACTTCATCCTGTGGTGAGGACCTCATGAATGTCATTAGTCTGATAAGGAGGACTTTTTACACCATATGTCTCCCACCAACACCACTCTTGCAATAATGTCATGGTGAAACGAGTATAGCACTGTCATAGCTTCCACCTGATGCACTTGCAAGAGCTAAGGCTTGTAAAGTTAAGTAGCCCTGTATCAAATTATGCCCCAGGGTGTTAGTAGTAATGTAGAAACCCCCCATGAATCATCCCTCAGGGATAAGTAGAGCAGGCCACAAGCTGCTTCTTCCACCCCTCCCCCAACTGGCTATATAAAGGTTAGGCGAAAACTAAAACTATTGATCACTAGTTCACAATACTATTGATCAATGTTGATCAATATAAATAGCTAAATATGTATGGGTGTGTAGATAGATACTTACAATGTTTCCCTAATTCATTTGTAAGGAATGACTGCATAGCAGCTGACAAAACAACCTGCTTTCCATTTAAAGAATCATGACACCATTTATAACATCAGAATTATGAACTTTAGAAGTATGCTCTTCAGATGGATTATTTCAAGTACATTAGACTGCGACAAAAATCACTAGTGTCTTTCAATTTATAGAAAACTGAGAGAACAGTTGAAATTATATAATCTCACACTCCAGTACTAAGGCAATGGCTAGACATTTCTTAGACTAGAGGGGAAAATATATTAAAATTCAAGAAGGCTAGATGAAAGCTAGGAAAAAGATGTATTCAGCCACACAGCTTACTGAAGCAGGGAAGTAATTTTACATGCTACAGTAACACCTAAACTTGCCAGAAGCGGACAAAGTAAACTCAAAAGCACTGACATGCTTTATGAAGGCATTTTATACTCACTCAGAATGTGATAATATGAAATGTTCCTTTTCAATGCATGTGAGCAAACCTTACCTGAAACAGGAATTTGACAAATGTTTAACTCATGACTATGGGACTCTCTAAGAAGACATAATTAGAGAGAGGCCCGTGACTGGAATGGAAGACATGGTTGTAACAGTGCCACTGATTCCTGAACCAATGACAGCTTTAAATAAATATCCATATACAAGACATCTCTGCAACAATAAAAGATAAGCAGTTACGAACCTGAAAAAAAAAATTTTCAACTCTAGACATCAAAAGCAAAAAGGCTCAACAATACTGCAGAAGAAAAATATGCATATAATTATGAAAAATAAAACCACAAATGCCCACCAGCACAGCATTTGATCATGTGAATGAATACAGCACTGGGCTAACATTCCATATAAGAAGAACTTGCATGCATCATAGCAAAAATTAATATAAGTTAATTTGGAAAGAAAGGTAACAGATATGTTTTTGCAACTCATAGATTAATTTCATAAAAAGTAGAGCAAACAAATTGCACATTATACTTCAGTTGATGACAGATGACACAATAAGTGTGAGGACAGCCCCAGCAGACTGTCAGCTAGATGATAGCTATAAAGTCAGGGTTATAAGCTGCAAAAATTATCTGCAAATCTTTCAAAATTATAGTGCACAGCACTGATTAAGCAAAACAAATAAGTGACATGAGAGAAGAAAGCACAGTATTTTCAGGACACGATAACAAAAAAAAAAGATTAACTTCCAAATTAGAAACACACCTATATAAAAATCATAGAAATACATAGGTATACATACAGACACAGACACCCTGACTCACACAAAGCAAAAATATAAAGCATGCTTTTCTGATCAAATGAGCAAAGTACTAAAATGGATCAAAATTTCACTATGAAAATAAAATACCTTGTACCACAAGAAGCTCTCTATGATCAGAAAATTTAAGATCAGCAAAATTTTCTGAACTACTGAGATATTTTTAAAGAACGTTGATGCTTTTTCAAAGAATTATATCTTGAAAACAATAAATCCATTCTGTTTTAAATTTGTATATATATATATATATATATATATATATATATATATATATATATATATATTTATACAGAGAGACAGAGAGAGAGGTAGATGCATTATAAATGATACAGAAACCATGGCAATGGCCATAAATGAAATTCAAGACTACAGTTCCTAAATTTCATCTAATGAAAATCTAATTTCATTTTCTGAGAACCATAAATTGGTGCTCCTGGTGTTATGTCTTTGCAGAAAAGTCAGATAATTAGTACATCAGCACTGAGACACGTACACTAGATAAAGCCCAACTGCTGAAGAAATTCCACTTGATATAATCAAAGGAAAACTGTTCTCCATGCAAAATGGCTGTGATGAATCCTGGCACATTCAGCTAGCGTGATAACAGCAACTACGTCAGCAAAAACTAGATTAATACCAGAAATTATACATGGTGCATAATGCTCTTTGGAATTAGAACAGCAGGCAAATAATGCCAACAAATGTAACATTATAAGCTGCATGAAATCCTAATGTAACACGTAATGATAGATGAGATCCTGACCTATGTCCCTGGTATAACAGCAGAAGCCACAGATGAGCTTCCCTTATGACTCCTTGTAATGAAACTCAAGGTGTCTATGTGTAAAATGGATGGCAGTATAAGTTAAAGGATGTAACTGAATGCCTCCAGAAACAAAGTGCCAAAGAATCACCAAGAAAGTTTTGCCTTCCAGGGTAGCAAGTCTCCTATACACCCTGACTTAAATGCACTAACTGTGAGATCCCAGGGACTCAGAGAATGAAGTTCCTCAGAGTGATTTTCCACTTTTTTTCTCTTTTGGTACATTCCCATGAACACTACAGGGAGTTAGAAGAAATAATACTTGGGAGTAAGATATCAAAGAAAATACAAATGCAGCAAAAGATGCAAAAATGGTAAGTAGATGTTAAATGGTTTCCTTGCAGTTGGTCAAAGTTAGTACAATATGAGTTATACTTTTCTGATTATTAAATTCCAAAAACTGTAACTCAAAAACTGGAGACTAAGATCCCAGCGCTTAGCCCCCACATCCCTAAACCTACACACACACATATATATATATATATACATTTATATATATAACTATATATATATAACTATATATATATATATATATATATATATATATATATATATATATATATATATATATATATATATATATATATATATATATATATATATATATATATATATATATACACACACACACACACACACACACACACACACACACACACACACACACACCAGTTTATTAACATCGGAGCAGCCTGATCTCACTCTGCATCTCCTCATCCCTGGTTAAATTGGACCACAACTCAGTAATCTTCTCAGTCAGGTCCAAATGCATCATCCCACCACTGAGTGAGGCCATCTTTAGGGATTTCTTCATGAAAAATATACTTCTGTTTTTAGAGGACTTAAGCAAACTTCCCAAAAATTCCCCTACAAAATGATTCAGCATAGAGGGCTGCCACATTTGCCTCTGACATTTTGTAGCAGATAAACAGCTACATAGAAACATCAATTCCTGCCTGCCCCAGATATAATGGTAAATTCAGGAATAAACATGTGTGGTGGAACTCTATATTAATAACTGTATAATAAAGAAACAGATGAAAAGTTCTAAGAAAATCCTCATTCCGTTATATAAAGCAGAATACAAGATTAAGTTATAATAGATGCTAAGACTGACTACAAATTTATGTCAGGAAATTAAAGACTAATAACAAACAACACGTGAAGCCGATGCACCACTTTATTCTCCTGGTACCTCATGTTTTTGCCTTCTAGGGATAACTTTCCAGATAACCAGCAGTTCTTAAATACATATACCCCAATGGGTTAATTAATCAGTTCAACAATGAAACAATTAAACCATTTAACAGTTGGACAGGTGAGGGACTATGAGTGTTTGTCCTTTAACCCAGTTTCTTGGTTTAATAAAGAGCTGTTTGAGCTATTGGAGAAAGAGGAAAGGTTGTTTTTATTAACAGCTTTGGATGTTAAAAAGCTACATATTTCAAAATCACGTGACCCAATGTTTTTTGCTATCCCAAAAATTCACAAAGATAGCGAGAACCCACCAGGAAGACCTATTGCCTCTGGCATAGGTTCTTATGTGCAAAATGTGGGGGGGTTCTTGATTATGTGTTAAAACAACATCGTATAAGATTCCAGCTCATATTAGGAATGGTCAAGAGTTATGTGAATATATGAAGGGGTGAAATGGCAAAATTATTATTTTTGGGTTACTATGGATGTGTTTTTCTATTAGCACTAATTTCTTATAATTATTTAAACTGCAGATGTTTTCATTTGATGACTGAAGACAGTAAAATTGTTGCCCTTAAAATGTTTTGTAATAAATTGGAACTTTTCTTTCTAGGCCTCTGCTGAAAATGGGCTTCTACCCAGCTGGACTTTCCCATTAGTCAAATGGCAAAAAATAAATAAATAAACAAACTTGCCACTTAATGTCCAAAAAAAAAAAACTAAAATCATGTCATCTAACCCTATCACTTCTTTGCAAATATGTAATAGATGGGTGAGAAGTGGAGGAAATAACAGATCTTCTTTTCCTGGGTTCAAAGATCTCTGCAGCCATGAAATTAAAATATGATTGCTTTTTGGAAGGAAAACTATGGGAAATTTGTTTAAGATTTTAAACAGCAACAGTCAACAAAGGTCCATATAATCAAAGTTATGGTTTTCCCAGTAATAACATATAACTATGAGAGTTAGACTCTAAATAAGGCGGAAACAGAAAAAGCGGAGATGGAAAACAAATGCTTTTGAATTGTGAAGTTTGGAAAAACTTTTGAGAATACCACAGATTGGTAGATGATGAAATCAATCAGTCATTAAAGAAATAAGTCCATTCTGTTCACTGGGTGACATAATAGTAATTTGTCAACATAATACAAAGACAGGATTCAATAGAAAAGACATTGATGCTGGGAAGGATTGAAGACAAAAGAAAAAGGGACAGCAGAAGCTAAACTGAGTAGATAGCAACAATAAAGTAATAAATGCGAATTTATAAGAACTTGAAGAATCAGTTCTTCACAGACAGATCTGGTGAGCTAAAGACCTTGAGGTCATGAAGAGCCACATACAACAAATTTACTAAACAGCAGCAGCAGAAGCAGCAACAGCGACAATAAGCTGTAAAGGAATATAACAAAATTTTTAAGATTCTTGCTTGTACCGTGCATGAAGCTGCAGGTTTGTCTAGCATCCAGTTCCCTTTTCATAAAGGCTTCCACACACAGTAAGCAAGGAATCTGGGTCTATGTTAAATAACTGAATGCTTAAAATGTTGAGTACGACATGCTCGACAGCTTTTAAGTGAAGGTTCATCTAAGCGGAACCCCATAATGTCGAAACAAAGTTTCAAAAAGTTATAGTTGGCCAGCCATGAGGAAGTCAACGGCTGATGGCTAAAATGTACTGTAAATATATTACATGTATGCTGGAGGGTTGACAATAGTTGGAGTTGATGTTATTGTCCTGTTTTTTAACTTTAATATAAATATTTCAATAATATAAATATTTTATTATTACAGATTTTTATCTATAATAAATTCATGTAGAGAATATAGTTTAGTTAATTGTATTATCATATTTTTAAAAAAATCATGTACTTGGTTAAAGGTATTAGCCCTTTAAATTATTGCGTTGTAGACAATCAAGTGTTTAATTTAATTAATTGTTTCAATTGTTTCTAATTAGTTGCTTGTTATGTATAAAAAGCAGTGCTGTGTGTTTGGTATTGTATATGTCTGAAGAAGGTGGAGGAATATCCTTAACCGAAAGCACTAACATTAAACAGTCCGTGCTGTAGCTGCTTTGTCCGTTTTCCGCTTATTTCAGTTATTTTAATTCCCATCATTAACTACTCTCCACCAGCACTATTACTTCAGTCATTCACATGGAAAGATGGCCTCATTTCTTTATCTCTTCTGAGGTCAATTTCCTACCACCCACCTCTGACACTTCACCTCCACCTCGTCTAGTTTCTTCACCTGCTCTGCCTTTATTGCCCAGTTTTCTTTACCATACATTAGTATTGATCACACCATTGTTTTGTACCATACAGTAGTACTGGTCACACCACTGTTATGTACCTTACAGTAGTACTGGTCAGACCACTGTTTTGTACCATACAGTAGTACTGGTCACACCAATGTTTTGTATCATACAGTAGCACTGGTCACACCACTGTTTTGTACCATACAGTAGTATTGGTCACACCACTGTTTTGTACCATACAGTAGTACTGGTCACACCACTGTTTTGTACCATACAGTAATAATGGTCAGACCACTGTTTTGTACCATACAGTAGTACTGGTCACACCACTGTTTTATACCATACAGTAGTACTGGTCACACCACTGTTATGTACCATACAGTAGCACTGGTCACACCACTGTTTTGTACCATACAGTAGTATTGGTCATACCACTGTTTTGTACCATACAGTAGTATTGGTCATACCACTGTTTTGTACCATACAGTAGTATTGGTCACACCACTGTTTTGTACCATGCAGTAGTACTGGTCACACCTCTGTTTTGTACCATACAGTAGTACTCACTGTTTTGTATCATACAGTAGTGCTGGTCACACTACTATTTTGTACCATACAGTAGTACTGGTCACACAGTTGTTTTGTACACCTTACATTTCAGCTTCTTTGGCCTTCTACTCTCACACACCTACCCAGGCACTCTGTACCAGCTGGCTGCAGCCCTTCTGGTTCTAGCTTTGACCTCCTCATTCAGACTTCCACTCTTCTTGATCACCCCTCCTAGATACTAGAATCTAGTAATCTGTTCCACTGTTTTCCTAAATTTATCAGTTTAGAGCTTCTTCTGTTTTCCCATTCACTTCTATGTCAGCTGTCTTGTCTGAACATTGTTTCATCCTAGGTGCCTAAATATTTGCATTGCAGTCACTTATCATTTGATGAGGTTCTTGCTTACAGTCTACATGTAATGCCACACTGTCTTCATACAGCAGCTTTATTGATCTGTCCCTTCAACACGATTGCTAATGTAGTCCATCTCTAGTATGAACAGCAGTCAGTTCAAAGCTGAACCCAGCTGCACACCCACGCTAACTGGGAAACCTAATGTTAATCTGAATATTGTTTGCACGTGCATCATTGAATCCATGTATATAGCTTGCACTAATTCTACCAATATTTGCCAAACCAACCAGTACTGCCCAATCAGCTTTCTTGGGACCTTGCCATATGGCTTCTCCAAGTCCAGGAATGCCCAGTTGCACTCTTTCAACATCTCCAACTTCATCTCTACTATCTCTGTCACTGTAAATATTAGGTCAGTTGTGGTGCATCCTGATCTGAACCTAAACTGCTCATCTTCCATTTTACTTTCTACTTCTTTGTATATTTATTTATTTGTCACCTACTCCAGCACCTTCATGTAGTATCACAGGCGTTTGATACCCCTTTACTACCCACAGTTGTGAATGCTTCTTCTCCAGTAATCTGGAATGTGTCTTTCTCTCCATAATGCTATAAGAACCCTCTGTTGCCATTTCTCCTCAGCTCAGCCAACATCTTGATCATATCTTCCTTGAATTAATTTGACCTGCTCCTTTTACTGACTTCATTTTCATTAGTGCTGTTCGCACTTTTGCTAGGATGGGCTCCTCGCCTTCATGCATCATAGGCTGCATTTGGGGCAGTGCAGCTTCTGTGGGTGCAGCTTCAGTGGGGTTTTCTTCATTCACAAGTGTCTGGAAGTACTCCTTCCATTTCCCTTCCATTTCCTGTTGATTGGTGAGCTTCCCTTAGGAAGGGTGCCTGACTACCTTATTTATCATTCTGTCTTTGCCTTGTAGCCTGATAGAGTTTCTTGTACCATCTGCTGAGCCATTTTCCTCACCATTATGCTTCTTAATCATGCACACACACACACTAGAACATTCCACACTTCATCCCCATCACAGCAGTCACTTTTTCTCAACCATAGTCAACTTCTCCATGCCTACAAAGTTTTCACTCAAATTGATTAGACTTTATCAAATGCCATTCCCTATAAAACAGAAAGAACAAACCTGCAATGGACGTGTTGTAAGAATACTTTAAGCTTCTAAAGTAGTTTTAGGACATGGATGATTAAGGTCCTGAATGCAATCTGTTCATGTCAAGGTGTAAAATAGTTCCATTTTTTATGAAACATTCTATGCATCACTAACTATATAGATGCTGTTATCTGGGCAGGCAAAAATATTAATTCTATCAAACATATCTATATGTTAATTATTCTCATACATTTTTGCACACTTGCCTGTTGACAAACAACTGACTTATGCTTTCTCTTTACTGAAACAAGAGTCAGGCAAGAGGGGCTGTCACTAAGACAGCTATTAGAGCACTTTCCATATGCACCATTAACACAAGACACATGCTTAATGACAACTCTTCCAGGAGGGTATCTAATGGATGTAATGGGGGACTGTCAATATAAGACATGTAAGCCTGAAAATGCACTTCACTCCTGACATATGCACATTGTGTGCGTTTTTCTGATTTCTACCAAATAAATCAGTTCACTGTGTGTGTTTGCCCAGGAGAAGCATCCCTTTATGCCGCCCCCCCCAATGGAATGTGTAGGCACAAGCCCCTTCTCTTCTCTCTTCTCCTCTCTTCTCTTCTCTTCTCTTCTCTCCTCTCTTCCCTTCTCTTCTCTTCTCTCCTCTCCTCTCTTCTCTTCTCTCCTCTTCTCTTCTCTTCTCTCTCTCTTTTCTCCTCTCCTTTCTCTTCTCTCCTTTTCTCTCCGCTCTCCTCTCTCTCTCTCTCCTCTTCTCTCTCTCTTCTCATCTCTCCTCCCTCCACTCTCTCTTCTCTTCTCTTCTCTTCTCCTCTTCTGTCTCCTCTCCTTTCTCTTCTCTCCTCTTCTCTCTTCCCTCCTCTCTCTCCTTTTTTCCCTTCTCTCCTCTCTTCCCTTCTCTTCTCTGCTCTCTTGTCTTCTCTTCTCCTCTCCTCTCTTCTCTTCTCTTCCTCTTCTCTTCTCTTCTCTTCTCTTCTCTCTCTCTCTCTCTCCTCTCCTCTCCTCTCCTCTCCTCCTCTCTCCTCTTCTCTCTCCCCTCTCTCTCTCTTCTCTTCTCTCCTCTCTCTCTTCTCTTCTCTCCTCTCTCTTCTCATCTCTCCTCTTCTCTCCTCTCCTCTCTTCCCTTCTCTTCTCTCCTCTCCTCTCTTCTCTTCTCTTGTCTCCTCTCCTCTCTTCTCTTCTCTTCTCTCCTCTCTTCTCTTCTCCCTCTCTCTCCTCTCTCTCTCCTCTCTTCTCTCTTCTCTCCTCTCCTCTCCTCTCTCTCCTCCCCTCTCCTCTCTTCTCTTCCCTTCTCTTCCCTTCTCTCCTCTCTTCTCTTCCCTTCTCTTCTCTCCTCTCCTCTCTTCTCCTCTCTTCTCTTCTTTCCTCTCCTCTCCTCTCTTCTCTCCTCTCCTCTCTTCTCTTCTCTTCTCTTCCTTCTCTGTCAGATCTAGCAGGTGCTTCAGTCAGCAATCAGACTCAGAATGTCAAACAATGTGAACACAAGACCAAGAATCACCAAAGTCCACAGCCACAGTACCCAAATCTCCAAAGAATATGGTTAGAAGCAGTAGGTTGAGAACAGCACATTTATTGGTACGTAATCTGAATCACACCAAACAGTAACAAACAATAAACCAAGCGCTTTTGCTTGGTTATTACCGAGCTTCTTCAAGGTTAAAAAATCTGTTGTGTAGTCAGCCATGTTAAATACTAAATGCAACGTCACATGACATACCCCCCCACACATGTGAGTCATCCCTAATCAGTTTCTTAAAAATACAGTGTGTATAAACTTTCGTTAAATGTTAAATATATGTTCCAATCCAAAATTCAAACTCAACTTTGAATCCAGTAATGCCAAAAATGAAAATATATGATATATTACAACACATATAAAAACACATAAAAAATAAATTAAATAGTAATGAAATTAATAAACATGACAATAATAAATATTAAACTAGACCATAAAATAAATAAATGTAACTTCTTCATTACCAATACAGCACATGATAACCAAACTAGAGCATTAAGCTAAACTGCAAGTACATCCAATAACAGTATGTTTAATGGGGAAATTTAAGCAGTCTACAAGAACCCCTATTATAATCGTGCCCTTCTTAATTTGAGCACACTGTTTATATTCAAGGCGTCATTCATGCCCGGTGGTCTAATTGCGTCCAGTCTAAGCTGCCAAAACAGTTCCCGATACTCCAACCTAGCTTCCCAGTTCCCTCCCCGTGGGTCGGGTGTCATTTGTTCTAGAATTGTGAACTTAATTTGCATATTTTCACATAGTTGTGAATGCTTAAAAAAGGCATTGGTCACTTTACCCTTACTAATATCATATTGGTGTTCATAGACTCTTTTCCTAAAAATCCTCTCTGTCTTGCCTACATAAAAACTGTGACAATGTAGGCAGATTCCCAGGTATACCACTACTTTGGTGGCACAGTTAAAGTATTGTTTAAACTTGTATCTAAAATTTCTGGAAGGGATAGAAATAATCTCTTTATTCAACATGAAGGCACATTGGTTACATGAACCACATCTATGGGTACCCTTCTTAATTCTAGTGGACTCATTCTTAGCAGCCTTGTCTTTCTCAAAAAATTCTTTCAAATTCGTTCCTCTTTTCCTAATGAAACCTGGTACTGAAGGGATGAGATGTTTTATATCTTCATTCACTGAAATAATGGGCCAGTACTTTAAGATGACCTGTTCTATTACCTGAGAGTCTAAAGAATATGTATATGCAAAACTATTCTTACATTTGGAGGTGTTGTTGTCTATCACCAACTCAGTACCAGCTGTCCTGGTACCTAGTAAAGGGTAATACCTAGATTCCCAGTTATCAGTAACTTCCTGGGCCAGTCCATCAATCAAGTTGACTGGGTATCCTTTTTCTATAAATAAGCCACGGAGTGTGTTAGCTTCCTCCAAAAAATATTCAAAAGTGCTACACATTATCGAGGCTCTAATCAATTGGCCCTTAACTATCCCTTTTTTTCTGGTAAAAAGGGTGCCCGCTACAAAAATGAACGTACGCGTTGGAAATGTAGTCTTCCTAAAAAGTTTGGAATGAAAACAGCTGTGTGCGTAGTCCTTAATTAATGTTACATCCAAATAGTGTAAAACATCTTGATCAATATTATAAGTAAATCTAAGAAAATCAGTACATCCATTGATGTGTTCCAAAAACCCGTTCAGGTCGTTAATAGAACCATTCCATAGTAGACAAATATCATCTAAATATCTGGTGTAATGTGTAATGAACTTTTTCCATGGTGTGTTGAACACAAATTCCTGCTCCCAATGGTAGAGTACACAATTGGCGTATAGCGAAGCACAACATGCTCCCATCGCCACGCCTTTCTTTTGGCGAAAAAACTCTCCATTAAAGTAAATAAAATTGTTTGTCAAAACTGTGTCCATTAAGTCCACTACTAAATTGATGAAGTTGCTAGCCAACGTGCCATCCAACGTAAGGGTTTGCCTAAACCATTCAAGTCCTACTATGTGAGGGATACTTGGAAATAAGTCTATAATATCAATGGTTACCATGTATAGCTCTGGACTAAACATCTGTCGGTTAATAACTTTTAAGAAATGCCAAGAGTCTTTGCAAATATGTGCAATAGGTGTTAAGACTCTTTTGGCTATATGATCTATGAATTTTGCTAAGGGCTCCGTGATACTGCCTGCCCCAGAAACAATGGGCCTAAATCTTAGAGGGGCTAGGCCTTTGTGTGTTTTCGGAATACCAAATATTATTGGTACCCTTGGCTTCATAACATGAAAATAGTTATAAAGCTGCTCGTTAATAGTGCCTTGCAGGAGGTGGTCGTATAGATAATAACTAATTTTGGCATAAGCTAGATTAATTTCATTAAGGGACCCCAGTTCATATTGTTCAACATCCTGCAACATTCCCTGTAGGATGAAATCATAGTCTAACTGGTACATTAGCACCACACCCCCTCCTTTGTCAGGTTTCATAACCCGGCATTTTTCCTGCTTTAAATTCTCAATCAACTGGAATTCTTCATTACTGAGGTTCAATGGGCACTTGTTTGTCTTGTTTTTACCAGCTGTTCTAATTTCTCTCTCTACCATTTCCTCAAATATCTTAAGAGATGGATGTGTGGGGGGGTTAAAGGTGCTAGTTCTAGTTAGATCTGAATGGGTACTGATGTTGACCCTTAAAAAATATTGAAAGGTTTAGCTGCCTAATGAACAATTTAAAATCTATCAATGTATTAGTGGTGTCAAAGGGACTAGATGGGACAAAGGTAAAACCTTTTGAAAATAAAGTAAAATGTTCATCTGTGAGCAAGCAATCAGTGAAGTTGTAAATTGTAAAATTATCTTTTCTAAAAATAATTTTCTTAGTAGGGGCCTCATCCATTGTTAATGATAAAACATTAGCCAGCGGTTCTATTTCTGTGTACGGTTCCACCCCTGTTTCTGATGTCCCATCCCCCTCACTCCCCTGTTGGGAGGGTGTTGAAAATCCTGGTAGGACTGTTTCCTGCCCCTCTCTGCAATTCTTTCACTCCTCCTGGGTGGTTCATTGTCAACCCTAACACCCTTATTGTTACATTCCGCCATATTGTCCCCTTCCACAAATACAGTGTCGTAGTTTCTCCAACCACCATTTCTATAAATAGGGTAGGCTAAGCCTTCCTGGTATTCGTGCATGTCCCTGTCAAGTTTCTTAATTTTCCTATTTAAAACTTTTAAACAGTGTTGGTCAACCTCATAAAAAACATTGTCATAGCTTCTTTTAACACTTCCAAAATTCACATCATTAGTAACATTTTGGATGAGTGGTCAGCTCCTTCAGTAAGAGTTCAGTCTTGGATTGGTACTCCACAGTCATTAGTTTCAACATTTCTATACCCGTGTTGTTAAACATGTCACATAACTTGTCATACAATTCAGTCCCTGAGTGCACACAGTTAGGAAATTTGAATAAACGAAGACCTTTAGGAACCCTGTTGACCTGTATGCATTCATTTAAGTAGTCTATCTCCAACTGGTTGTTTTTAAGCGCATATAACTTGTCTCTAAACAAGTTAAAATTATTCTCAATGTTTCTGTAATCAATCAGACACAGGTTGCATGAGCCATAGTCAGGACTTTATCCCTGTACCCCAACAGAGATGGTGATATCTTCTATACATTCTGGGGATAATTGTAGATATATACCAAAAATACACAACAGTGATGGCACACAAAGGCACTGAAGGATCTCTACAAAGAAAAGAAAGGAATAAGAGTACAAACACAACATACTCCTAACAATTACTGCTAGACCAGTAGAAAAAGAAAAATATTTTTTGCATCTTTATTCACAAGCAGCCTTGTGGTAAATGCACAAAAAAGTGAAACCTAGACAGAATGTCCACATAGTAGTTAAGAATATGCAAAAATACTGTTAAACTATGAAAAGAAGCAAGTTTTAATAGGAATGGTAGAATGCTCATTAAAACACAAGTATGGAAAGGAAAAGAAAAGAAAAGAAAAGCAGAACAGAAAAATGCACTAAACATGGCTTGATCACAAAATTAGATATAGGATGCTGTGTAATATGTGGTATAGTCAAGAAAAAAGAAAATACAGTATAGTAACAGAGGAAAAACAAGCATAAACATGTTACCAAAATAAAAATAATAGCGTTCACTCTGCATTTCTCTTAGTACTGTCACTATCCCTCATCAACAGTTCCACCTACTGGTAAGAGGTTTGGCTGTTATCATCCAATGATTGCATCCTGCCCAGGTTTCTTGTGGAAGTCAGAAAACATAGTGCTGGAGGTTAATTTCACTTTCAAAAGTGCCAAGATATTTCTCATGCACCAGACTTCCAAGACTTGTTAAGGAATTTAGAAGGTTTGTATGCAACTGTTGCCTATGAGCACAGAACTCAGCATACAGTTACATATGCTTCTAGCTGCTTATGCTAGCACTGACGTCTCTTGTGCCACTGACCTACTTACCACATAACCCTTATTATCACCACAGTACCTGCTGCTGTGCCACTTCTGTTATCACCTGCAGCTTCTTTGAGATTCAGTGTGAGTGCTGCTGTGGTGAGGCTGCATCTTTCAATCAAAAGAGCAAAAGCATAACTTGCATACAGACTGTGCATACACACACACAAACACACACACACAAACACACACACACACACACACGCACACACACACACACACACATACACATACACACACATACACATGCGCCCACATGATAGCACGAGCACACACACACGCACACACACACACACACACACACACACACACACACACACACACACACACACACACACACACACACACACACACACACACACACACACACACACGTTAGGTACATATGTAGTATTATCCTCAAAATGAATAGAAGGTATTGCCATTTCTTTTGGCGTACAGGGATAAAGCCCTGACTATGGTCTATGCAGACTGAGTTTGATTGCTGACTGAAGCACCTTCAAGATCTTACAGAGATGGAGGAGAAAAGAAGGGGCTTGTGCCTACACATTCCTCGAGGAGGGGGCATAAAGGGATGCTTGTCCTGTGCAAACATACAGTGAACTGATTTCTTTGGTAAAAATCAGAAAAACATCCACAATGTGCATATGTCAGGAGTCAAGTGCATTTTCAGGCTTACATGTCTTATAAAAGTAAGTGACAGTCCCTCATTACATCCATTAGATACTCTCCTGGAAGTGTTGTCATTAAGCATGTGTCTTGTGTTAATGGTGCATATGGAAAGTATGAATAATACACCAATGCACTGTATGAGCATGTACACAAATGCATGGACTTTGACATACCAAATAGAACTAAGACACTCTCCTCCAAAAAAAGGAAGCTAATCTGGTGGTCCCCAGCCATCAATAAACTCTACAACAGAAGGAAGAAACTGTTATTGAAAAAAATGAAGTCACAAGTCTGGAAAACCTCCCTTATCAGTCTCAACAAAAAGCTGAAATCCCTTATCAAATACTCTATAGCCAGCTATGAAAGCAGAATTGTGGCTGACACCAAAAACAACCACAAAGCCTTCTATAGCTATTATCAAAAACCTTAAAGGCAATACCCAGATTTGCTCTGAGTTATTGCACATTGGCACCTCCTATACTGAGCCAACAGATATAGCCAACATACTGGCCAACAGATTCAGTACCAACTTTACCCCTCTCTTCCCTCCGAGTGTCCTATCACAATACTAGAAGAAAGCCTGGTACCCACCATTTCTGCGGCACACGTAAAAGCTGCATTGTCCAAAGCCAAGAATACAGCATCCATGGGACCTGATAATATTTCTGGCTGCATCCTACCTGAGCTACAAAATGAACTGGCACCACATCTGTATGCCCTGTTCAGTCACAGCCTTACCTCATGCTATGTCCCTAATGAATGGCACACTGTACAGTCATCCTGCTCCATAAAGGAGGAACAACCACAAATCCTGGGAACAATCCCCCATTAGCCTGATGAGTCTGGTATGCAAAGCTATGGAGCATATCATCGTGGACCTGCTTAACAAAGATATAAGCAATCTCCAAACTCTTGACCCCACACAGTTTGTCTTTGTCAAGGGGCGATCCTGCCTGCTAAACCTGGTTGACTTCTCCGAGACAGTCACCAAAGCTGTGGATGAGGGTAAGGCAGTGCATACAGCCTACCTCAACCTGGCCAAGGCCGTTGATACCATTCAGGTCATAGCCCGCTATAGGTCCCCAACCATATCCCAAGACTCACACGTCACATTCCTAAGCACCCTGGAAAATATTGTGGTCCAACCTAACACTCTCATACTGGGCAACTTCAACTACCCCTCCATTAACTGGGAAAACTACTCATGTACCAATACACTTCCCCAACGTTTCCTGGAATTCATTAATTCCAATGCCCTGGAGCAGCTCGTTCTTACCCCCACTAGAGGTAGCAACATCCTTGACCTGGTCATTACTAACATGGGCGACTGTTGCTCTACACCAATAGTCATCTCCTCCCTGGTTAGATCTGACCACAAACTAATCACCCTGGAAATCCACATCCCTCCCACCCCCCCCACCCACCCGCAAAGGTAACCACCATGAAAATCTTCTCCAAAGCTAATTTTGGGCTCCTAAAAACAGTGGTGGCTAACGTCACGGCACCTATGCAAATGGAGCATAGCTGCATGACTGCTGAATCATACACCAATGCACTGTATGAACACATACACAAATGCATGGATCTCACCATACCCAATAGAACCCGGATGCTCTCCTCCAAAACAAGGAAGCCATTCTGGTAGTTGCCTGCCATAAACAAACTTTACAACAGAAGGAGGAAACTGATTCAGAATAAGGTGAAGTCCTAAGACTGGAAAAACTCCCTTATCAGCCTCAATAAAAAGTTGAGATCTTTCATCAAATCCTCTAAAGCTAGCTATGAAAACAGAATTGCAGCAGATAGCAAATACAACAACAAGGCCTTCTATATTCATGTAAAGAATCTCCATGGCAATACCCAGATTTGCTCTGAGCTACTGCACAATGGTACCTCCTATACCGAGCCAACAGATATTGGCAATATACTGGCCGACAGATTCAGTGCCAACTTTACCCTCCCCCCCAAGGACCAATCACAATACCAGTAGATTGCAAGACACCCAGCATTACTGCTGCAAAGGTTAAAACAGCACTGTCCAAGGCCAAGAATACAGCTTCTATGGGACCTGACAATATCCCTGGCTGTGTTCTACATGAACTACAGACTGAGCTGGCACCTCACCTGTGTGCCCTACTCAATCACAGTCTCACCTCAGGCTTTGTCCATACTGAATGGCATACTGCTACAGTCATCCCGCTCCACAAAGGAGGAGTGACTACAGACATAGGGAACTTTTGCCCCATTAGCCTGATGAGTCTAATATGAAAAGCTATGGAATGCATAATCATGGATCTAATAAACAAGGATAGAGGGAATCTCCAAATTCTGGATCCCACACAGTTTGGTTTTGTGAAGGGTAGATCATGCCTGCTCAACTTGGTTGACTTCTCTGAGTCAGTCACCAGAGCTGTGGATGAAGGCAAGGTGGTTCATACAGCCTATCTTGATCTGGCTAAGGCCTTTGATACCATTCCCCACTCAGGAATCATAGATAAACTCACTAAGCTAGGCATCAACAACTATATTAACAGGTGGGTTGTAAACTGGCTTACAGATAGAACCCATAGTGTGAAAGTAGTTAACTACAAGTCAGACTGCCGACCAGTCATGAGTGGAGTCCCACAGGATTCAGTCATGGGTCCTCTCTTGTTTGGTATCTACTTCTCTGAAGTCCAGGCCAACACAAAGGGGCTGACAAAGTTCACAGACGATTGCAAGTTGGGAGCTATTATTAACTCCCCAAGTGATGTTGACATACTACAGAAAAGTCTCACTGAGACCAACGACTAGTGTCAGAACCATGGCCTTAAGCTCAATGCCAAAAAAATGTGTTGTCATCCCCTTTGGGAAAAACCTGGTTCCTATGAATTACCACATTGATGGTAGTCCACTGAACACAGAAAGTTTTATGAGAGATCTGGGAACACAGGTTGACAGTAACCTCTCTTTTGATCACCACATTGCCACTGTGATCAGAAAGTCCTTCTATGTGGCACATCTCATTACTAAGGATTATGCATCCAGGAAGAAAGAGGTCATTGTCTCCCTCTACTCTTCCTTCATTAGGCCAATCACTGAGTACAATGCCCCATTTGGCATGTTCCTCACTAGACACCTGCAACAACTGGAGAGGCCGCAAAAGTACCTCACAAAGAGTATCCTAGGCCTTAAACACATGTCCTGTATGGACAGACTCAAAAATTTCCAACTATTCTCTGTCTCATATCACCTACTTAGAGGCGATCTCTGCTTGACTTACAAAGCCATGTCTGACCCAGCTCTGTTAGAAATGCTGCATCAAAAGAAATCCCAATCCTTCCACACTACATCCCCCAGAGATCTCAACCTCATTTCCACAATCAACAGAACATGCTGGAGGGACAGGTTCATAACACAGAGACTGTCCATGCTATGGAATAGGCTTCCCATACATGTCAAACAGAGTACCTTACTAGCCCTCTTCAAGAGAAATCTTGATGACTGGATGGGCAATAGAAAATTCACACTGGAGATCACTCCAGTGGCTCTACTCAACAGAGGCACTGGGAACTAAGGTCGGGTGGCATGATGCAGGGTAATCCTATGGGCTAGGCTTGTAAAGGCTCCAGGGCCATTAGCCTAGAACACACCTATGAACCTATGAACCTATTCTCCACTCAGGTATCATTGATAAACTCACCAAACTAGGCATCAATCCTTACATCACTAGGTGGGTTGCAAATTGGCTCACAGACAGGACCCACAGAGTGAAAGTTGCTGATTCAAAGTCAGACTGTCGACCAGTCACAAGCAAAGTCCCACCGGACTTGGTCCTGGACCCTATCCTGTTTGGCATCTACTTCTCAGAAGTCCAGGCCAACACAGAAGGACTTTGACTGACGAAATTCACTGATGACTGCAAGCTAGGAGTCATTATCAACTCCCCAAGTGATGCAGACATCCTACAAAAGGGCCTCTCTGAGACCAATGACTGTTGTTGGAACCATGATCTGAAGCTTAATGCCAAAAAATGCGTTATCATCCCCTTTGGAAAAAACTCAGTTCCCATGAATTACCACATTGATGGGAGCCCACTGAACACTGAAGGGGTCATAAGATATCTGAGCACCAGGTCGAGAGCCACCTCACCTTTGACCACCACATTACCACTGTGCTCAGAAAGTCCTTCTATGTGGCACAGCTTATAACCAAAGGTTTTGCATCCAGTAAGAAAGAAAGGTCATCATCTCTCTCTAATCATCCCTTATTAGACCAGTTATCAACTATAATGCCCCATTTGGCATGTACCTGACCAGACACCTACAACAGCTGGAGAGGCCACAAAAGTACCTCACAAAAAGAATCCTAGGCCTTAAACACATCTTACATGGACAGACTCAAGAAATTTCAGCTGTTCTCAGTCTTTCATCATCTACTTAGAGGTGATCTCTGACTAACTTACAAAACCATGCCCAACCCAGCCCTACTTGAAATGCTACACCTAAAGAAATCCTAATCCCCCATGACACACACTCCAGAAATCACAACCTCATTACCACAATTAACAGAACATGCTGGAGGGACAGGTTCATCTCGGAAAGACCGCCCATACTCTGGAATAAGCTTCTCATTCATGTCAAGCAGAGCACCTCGCTGGCCCTCTTCAAGAGAAATCTTGTTGAGTGGATGGGTAACAGAAAGTTCACTCCAGGGTTCATTCCAGTTGCCCTATTGGATAGGGGCACTGTGAACTAACATCGGGTGGCAATGTGCCTGGGCAATTTTTTTGGGCTAGGCTTGTAAAGGTTTCAGGGCCATTAGCCTAGTACACACCTATGAACCTTTGAGAAAATTAGCAATATTAACACTGCATAACACCAAATCTTTACTAAAAGATATTTCAGGACCCTAACACCTCTGCAATATTTTTTCTATCTGTGCACTAAAGCTTTCAAGCTATCCCACATTTGGAAAATGTGTTCCTATGTTCTAATAATCACATTTCAATAATTATAGCATTGGATATATATGACAGGAACAATGTTGTGTAATGCATGCTGGGTATAAAAAAAAACAAAAACAAATCTGATACACCTTCCTACAGACTGCACAATGAATGGATCCCACTTATCTTTAGATACATCAAGTAACTGCTGTTTGCCATCCTACCCTAAACATCTCCCCAGTATTCCTTCTCACATCATTCAGACAGTTACTGACCTAAAACCATCTATGTTATAGGTCATCCATTAACCTGCCAGTCATTACTCAGTAATCCAACCAGCCATCACAAATCAAGCAAGCCAATCAACCATTGAGTTCTACTATGACTATTTGTATGTGCTGGCTTGAATCAAGTGCCTAACTTGCAAGTATTTATAAAAATATGTGTTAATTAATTGAAATTCACAAGCAGACGTCTTGAAAATATTTTAGTCCTGATTGTCAAAAATGATGAAACCCTCTTTTAATGACCCCCTCTAAAACCTATTTCCCTATTCATCTGCAAATCAGGGAAGAGCTATTCTATAAATTCCTTTCACAATAAAAATATGGTATAAGTATTTCCAACCCCTTGCATTTGTCTAACTTCTGAACAGTTTCTCAAATATCTTTGGTATATTCAATGAGAAATTTATTCCTTCACCTTAGTTTAACATTTGATTATTTCTTACATCCTTTTTTTCTTTTGTTTTTCATGGCAGAGCATTCTGTGATCCTTTTTTTTTCCTTTGCAGCTGACCATCCACTACCACCAGCTCCTGTCCTTGTTTACCAGGTCTACCTACCCAAATCCGGGGTCAGTGAGGAGATTGAGGATGCTGACGAAGCATCTTACTGCTTCTGGGGAGTATGCCCTGACTCCCACTCCCTCATGGAAGCCTTGCCAGTTTTGTGTTTGCTGTCCTTGGGACGTATATGCATACTTCCACACTACCTCCTGATTGAGCTTGCCAGCCCTGTGTGCCACTCATTGCTTTTTACCAAGGTTGCCTTCCTCCCCTCAGGACAGGTGAACTAATATCATCCAATTAATCCCATCGTCCTCCTGTGCTCGCTCCAGGACCTGCACCACTAATTGAACACAGATCATCAGGGCTGCACTAAGGGCTTTATCCCTCTACACCATGGGGCTAATCATCCACTTTTTTTCCAAAATGGCCAAACCACCAGCTACAATGTCAGTGTATACTTTCTTATATCAAGTAATCCAGGCCTCCTCAATGAACAGGGCCATAGTAATAATCAGTCCTTGAGTGAGACTTACCAGGCCAGCAAACAAACTAGAGTTGACAATGTCTCCAGTTCCTTATTATTAACTTATAGGGCACAAATGCTGCATTATAGCATACCTACAACCATTTTGGAACTAGCAACATTTTTCTTCCTAGAATTTATTGCTGCAAGGGAATTGTCACTGCTCCATGACTCCATTTATCAAAAATAATCCTAACAATATTGACCAGGCCCATAAAAACAATTCTTATAGGTATGCTGTACTTGTACAAATTAAAGTCAGTAATTAATAAATGCACTCCCTAGTCCACTGCAGATATTTCTGTAACTGAACTAGAAATGTTGTATTTGAATGGCAGCGCTATTGTTTCCCTTTATTAACACTATAACTAGCCACTTGCCTAAATTCCTCCAACAGTCCCATGATATACAAGACGGATGATGAGTACAGTTCTCTCATACAAACCATCTGCAAAAAACACTTTCTTTATAATCCTTTTCTCTCACATGACCCCTGTAATCCTGTTATTCATTCATTTGCCTTTCTAAGCTAGTATAGTCCAGTTTTCAGGTTAGTGCTGAATTCAGGGCTGTGTTACAAGTCTCTGTGTTTGCCCATACCTTACTTGGATAGAAGGAAGTTTCTCTGTTCACCTGTGAGAGAGGGGAGCTTTGAGCAGCCTATCTTTCCCTGTAGGAGTGTCTTCAGCCCAGAAAGTAGTAGTTTATTTGCCATTTTGGGCTAATTTTTATCTCTTTCATTTCCCTGCTATAAAAACTGCATTTGCCTGATTCTGTGCGTCGGACAGCTCCGGTTAGCTAGGGTATATCTATTCCCGGCTCCACAAAGTCTCCTCTTCAATTTTTCCCTTGGAACTAGACAAACTTTCAACTTAAGCACTCAAGCTATTGATTTCTCAGCCATCACTTGCTCAAAACTCATAGCAAGCACTTATAAACCCTAGCACTACAGAAGGACAAGGCTCTCTATTCGACCTTACCAGCCATTCAGTAAAACAGTTTACTGTACTTATCCGGGCATGTTCAAAGGGCAGTTTCAGGTGTACTCTCCAGTCCAACTGGTGAATCTGGGCATTTTGAGGCAATGTTACAACTGCCTCATATACACAGACAACCCTCTTCTCCTACCACCAAACACTAATACATGCGAGAGATGCAATTATACAGCCAAAATGTAGGCTAAGCTCTCTCAACCCTAGACTGGATCAAACAGTCAAGAGGAGAAGGGAAATACTGGCATCACACCACCAGTCTCACATAGACCCATTAAACCAGCACCAGCAAAAAACACAAGTAATTACACAAACACATACTCCGAGGCTCTAAATAAAAATCTGCAAAAGCAATAGAGCCCTCTAAAGCAGACATCCAAGCAACCTCCACCCTCCAACACAAACCATGAAACACATACTTCACAAAACCAGTGTGCCACGCAATCACAGCCCTCAAGGCAAAATAACATACCCAACATACTAGTAATAGGTGACTCTATAGTCAGGCACAGTGACGTCCCACTCATTAAGCTGAATAAAGAGAAGGTTACTGTTAGCTGCCTGTTGGGTGCCAGGATCCGCCACATAACACAAGCACTCAGGTCACTCCAGAACAAGTACAAATATGACTGTCATTGTCCATGTTGGTGTGAATGACCTGACCCCTAATGAAAATAAATGGGATCATACCACAGATAATTTGAGCAGACCCATGCATGAGATATAAGATTTGGGAGCTGCCTCTGTCCATTAGTAGTAAAGGTGGCAGTCCTGGAGAAAATTTTCTGTTTCCTATCCTTAAGTTGTGCTTGAAAATGTTCATGGATGAACTTTGTTTTATTTGAATGGGGAGTCTGTTCCAAAGCAATGGTATCCTCTGCAAAATATACCTGTCCCTCCAAACCATTTTGCTGATGTTGCAGAAGAGGTGTAGATTCCTAGACTGAATATTTCTGATGCCATTTGACTTGCAAATGTACAGTAAATCCATCAGTAATGGGTCAGAGGATGCCTTGTATCACAGACAAATGTCACCTCTTAACAGTCTGTAGGATACCTAGTATAGTGACAGAACAAGTTGGTCCATGTAGGACATATTGTTTAGGCTTTGTATCCTTTTAGTAAAGTATCTCTATGGGTATTCCAGTTGTTGCATATGTTTTGACAGATATATGCCAAAGAAGGGCATTATATTCAATGAGGGCTAAAGTTAAGGGGGACAATAGCATCCCTCGATCTAGACTTAATCCCTTTGTTTATAAGCTGTGCAATATAGAAGGACTTTCTTACAATAATAGACACATGTTGGCCAAAAGTTAGGGTCATGTCCACATAAGTTCCCAAATTTGAACTGAATGGGTCAGCTCTTAAGGGTATATTGTCAATGTGGTAGTTCCCTGAACTGGGTGACTTCCAAAGATACAGAAAAGGATTTTTGGTATTTAATAGACAATAAAAATTTGTTGAACCAACCCAAGGCAGAATAAATGCATCCAAAAACCATGTGGTCATAATGGATTGTGAGTTCTATGAAAAGTCTATGTATAAGATGCTTAATGTCCCTGAAACGTATAGTAAAATAACTAAAACTGAATTAGACTCTATGCTTTTGAGAGTGAATAACACCTTATTAGACTGTTTGTTAGGATGTGATATTTCATTAGATCTGTATAAGTATTTAGTATGTGAAGAGCCAATTATCCCTTTTATACAAGGTTTGCCAAAGATACATAAAGACCCTCAGAAACCATCTGTCAGGCCAATTGTTTCAGGGAGGGGGTGGTGCACTGAAAGTATTTCTATCTTTATCGAGAAGAATTTAATACCTATACTTGACAAAAATGTGTATGGATTGAGAAATGCAAAACAGTTCCTGAATGATCTGTATTTGTTTATGTCTAGGAGACCATCATATAGTAACTATATTTTTGTTACCCTAGATGTTCAGTCTTTGTTCACATGTATACCAAATTCTGATGGCATTCATATGTTAAAGGAATATTTGAACAGGGACAGTGAGTTCAGTAAGAATTTCACTGAGCTTTTATGCCTGTTCATGGAATTGATATTGGAAAACAATGCATTCATTTTTGGTGATTCATTTTACCTACAGAAAAATGGCATAGCTATGGCCACATCATGTGCCAATAGCTATGCCAACACAGTGTTAGCTCTTTGGGAAAAACATCATATTATGGGATGATTTCAAAGCATGTTTTTTTACAGGAGGCTTGTGGATGACCTGTTCCTAGTTTGGGAAGGTAGTGAAGAATCATTAAATGATTTTTATCACCACATTAATAATTCTACAGTGTTTTTGAAGTTTACCTTGAATAGTTCCAAAGGGAAACTTGATTTTTTAGATGTCGTAGTGATTAGAATGGCTGATGGCACTTTGAAAACTAAAACACATCGTAAGAAATGGTACAAAAACACATATTTGCATAGGAACAGTATGCACCCCCACACACATCTTTAAAAATATTATTAAAGGTCAAGCATTACGGGCCTCAAGACTGAATGCTACTGATCTAGATTATAAGTCTGAGACTGACAGCTTGTGAATAAGATTTGAGGAGAGAGGTTATAATGTTTCTGAGGTAGATAAAATACTGAAGGTAGTTACAGACATGAGGGGTACTAATGGTACACCATATTTTTCTGATGGACCCTGGACACTAATACCACAAAAAGTAGATACACAGATATGTTTACCATTAACTTACTCAAGTAATATAAGGGTAATTGAGAAGGTTTTTAGAAAACATTGCCAAGTCTTGATGATGGACTCTGAAGTGTGTCAAGTAGTAGGAACTTAACCCTTGTTTGTATACAAGAATAAAAAGAATTTGAAAATAATGTTGTGTTATTCCATATCTACAAGCAATAGTGCACATGGTGTGAATGTCTATGGCACTCATCCATGTCTGTATTGTAATTGGTGTAAATACCTTCATAGCACTGGGGTTTTTATACACCCCAACATGGGGAAGCAACTTAAATTTAGAGTTTTAGCCAAATGCAACACGTGTCATATAGTATATTCAGCTGTCTGTCAAGAAGGCTGCTCTTTTTATATAAGCAAGATGGACAGGAGGTTATTTGACCATATCAGAGAACACTTGTATTGTATTAATAATTCTGTACAAACAAATGCTTTGGCAAAGCATGTTGCAACTAATGGCATTATCCATGAATTTAGGTTCATGGTTGTAGAGGTTATATCTGAGGACAAGCAAGGGGGTGACTTAAGGAATAAGGTAGAGACTTGTGAGCTTAACTGGATTATTAAGATGAAGGCTAATAAAGGAAAAGGGCTTAATGATAAAATATGCATTAAGCCAGTACTCAAAAATAGGTCCCGACCCAAATGATATGAAATTGTATATAGTTTTGAACAAATTATGTTTGTTTATTTATATATATATATATATATATATATATATATATATATATATATATATAAATATATATATATATATATATATATATATATATTGTTTATATATGTGTATTTGCATTTTTATATTTATTTGGAAGTGTAATAGGATAGGTAAATATGTGATTTTAGAAGTATTTACACACAATTTTTATATTGTTTTATAAGACACCCTCATTTAACATCTCATATATTTTGATGTAAGTGTGCTTTTAGAATGAGAACTAGTGATGTCATTTGTAAATTGATTAATTGCACTATAGTTTTTATTGGTTGATTTTTCTTTTATAATTGTATCACTGCGGTGGTGGTGCTGCGGTAGCGTTGTAGCCTCACAGTTAGACATTGCCCATTCGATTCTCAGTTAGAGCATCTTCTGTGTGGCGACATGCGTGAACAGGCATTCCTTTGTTGAAGGTTGTGCGTTAGGCCCGGCAAGCCAACATGTAAAACTCTACTGCCAATCATTAGCGGACCGGAGTTCCGCTGTGGTGACCCCTAACCGGGAAAAGCCGAAAGACACAAACAATAGACTATTGTATCAGTAGGATGTTGTCTGATGAAGGAGTTTTAAGAAACTGTGAAAGAGCTCCTACAATAAACATTTATATGATTTTGGACTGATTTTTGGATGCTTTTATTCTGCTTTGGTTGGTTCAACAATTTTTTTATTGTCTATTTAATTATTTATGTGCTAGTGTTGTGTTTTGCAGCACTGGTTGGTGAACCATCTACTGCTCTTGCTGAGTTTGTTTCTTGAAATTTTCGGTATTTAGTTTCAGACCATGATTTTGACACCAGTTATTTATTTCAGACAAACTTTCTGTACAGAACTGATAAGTCATAGAGGTTTTAATGACTGCTCCTAGCTTACAGTCATCTGCAAACTTAATCAGCCATAGACCTTTGGTATTGGCTTTTACTTCAGAAAAGTAGATGCCCAATATGAGAGGTTCCAGCACAGAACACCAGGGAACTCCACTGGTGAATGGTCTCTTTTTGGAGGTAACTTCCCCTATTCTGATTATCTGTGTTCTATATATGAGCCAGTTTTCAGTCCAGTGGATGACACAGGGGTTTATTCACAATTTATTTAGCTTTTCTACTATGCCTGAGTGGGGAATTGTGCCAAAAGCTTGGGTCAGGTCAAGGTATATGATGTGTACTGTTTTGCCTTCATCCATTGCTTTGGAGACCTGATAGATTAACTCTGTGATAAATCTTACCATGGCTTTGTATATGAGGCTCATCAGACTTATGGATCTGTAACTTCCTGGATCTGTGGAAGGTCCTCCCTTTTGCAGGGGAATGACTGTAGCTACTCTCCATTCACTTGGTACAAAACCTGTATGGAGGCTGAGACTGAATGGTGTTGTTAGGGGTATGGCTAAATTGTGCTTCGTGCTATTTAAGATGCATCCAGGGATATTGTCGGGACATACTGATGCAGTATTTTTAGTTTTTTGATAGCACTTTTAGGACTTGGTCTTGTGTGGCAGCTGGAGGCAAACCAGATTCAGGTATATCCTGAAGGACAGATGGGGGTGGGGGAGAGAGAAAGGGGTCAAGTTAGAGATAAATTTATTTGCCAGTAGGTTAGTTATATATTCAGATTCAGTGTAGGTAACATCATTCACAATCAGCTCAGTGCATTGCTGCATCATGCTTTTGGGACTACAAACATCACTAAAAATTTCTTCTGACTGTCTTTGGCTTGGGTAGCTATTTTAGCCTCCAGCTTGGCTTTGGTTTATTTTATTGAGAGTTTGCTTATCTCAGTGACAAGGGCTCTAACATTCTGGGAATTATTCTTCTTACTTTGGTTAAAATATTTGTTGATTTTAGGGGTCTACCACGTGAATTTGTTTCTGGGGTTTGCCCTGCACTTGTTCCTACAGCAGACAGCTGTTTACATGATGATATACTGGTGTATATTTCTGCATGTCCAATGGAGTTAACTGGGTTTGGTGGGGATTTGAAGCTTGCCAATGTATCACTTAGGAGTAAGTAGTTTGTCTTAAAGAAATTTCTAAATGTACTGATGGTGGAGAGGATCACTGGTATCAGTTTTATTTCAAAAGAGACTGCTTTATGGTCTGATCAACAACAAGTGATGAAGATATACAAGGGATGGTGCAAGATCGTGTCATATTAATAAGGGCAAGATCCAATATGTTATTCCCCCAGTGGGTACTCTAATTGTTCCAGAGCATCTGTATTGACAAATATGGCATAGACAAAGGATTAAATTCTGACCCCTTAGATGACACCGTGTGTCTCATAGCTGGATCAGATTCATCAGTATGTATCTTGGTAACACCATAAAAGATTCCAGTGCTGAGTTGCTCAACTTTGAGAAATGTATACATAACTTGGTTTAAGAATCCCACTAAATTCTCATACAAACAGCTATCAAAAAATCTGTACTGTTTTACTATTTCATTCCAACATATTTTTCTATACAATTTCTCGTCCTTCAATAAATCTTCCATTTTTTTATATGTATTTTTCAAAATCCAAAACCACCATGACCCCCTCATCAGCTTTCATGAGATGCACACTGCAGTCAGTGGACTAATTTTGATGTGATCTCAGTTGTTGGCCAGATACTGGATATCATGCCTTCTTAGGTGGGGAAGAATATGGGAAAGCTAGTTCCTAAAATTCCAAAGGTTTAACCATGTATAGCTGCCCTTAGCATCAGTGTCCAACTCATGTTGGCCTAGATCCAATTTATACAGCACTCAGATTACCTCTAGGACTCCAGAGTTGCTATGAAGTGAGTAGCTATTTGTATGAAGAAGGAGGAAAGGACCTGACATTATATACCTTTGCTCCGTATGCACAGAAATTACATATTGATGCACTGTATGGAAACTGTACCTCTCCTATGACTTCTTAATAAGGATCATGCATGGAGGGGTGTAAAAGGAAAAGTAAGAAAGAGCATATTCATTCTATAGGCTAAAAAAGAAAAATTCTAAACAAAATGGTTGTGTAATGGACTGAAAAGAATAAAGAAAATGTAGCTGTTTGGTTTTGCAGAATTTGTCTTTTACTATTAAACAAATTCTATTGTACTCGGGATATGAAAGTAATACTGCCCCAGAACATAAACAAGCCTTCTGTGTGCTGTAATTGAGAAATACCTAAACATTGGTATACAATTCCAAATAGTCTATTACTGCCATATGACTGATGTCTGAGTAAGGTTTTATGGAGGAATATAGGGTAACTGTAAAAAAACACAGCTGCTCGGGGATTTTTTTTTATTTATTTATTTTTTTTTTACTGGTCTGACTAAAATGCAGGACACAGATGAAAAGAATGATTCCTGACAATGCTGATTCATAAAAAAATGATCATCCATTGTTATCATCTGTAATGCATATCCGATGTCTATAAAACCTGGACACACTATAAAGCATCCTCAGCCTTAAGTCATAGGCATCGCCTTAATGAATTTCCAAATGATCCAGTCATCTTAGAGGAAGGAAACAGCTAATGGAAATAACAAGGCAGAGATATGCGATGACTAGTGTGCTTTTCTAAAAGATTTCACCAGTGCAGTCTTCTTTTAAATCATTATAAAGAACACTTACTCCTGAGATGCTGATTTGTTAGTGGAACTCATACAAACTATTTTTTGTGTTGTGCTAATGTAGACATAATAATATTAGAGCAGCAACCATCTATAGATAGATAGATACAGATATTGATGTATACTCTTTCTCTCTCTCTCCCTATATATATATATATATATATATATATATATATATATATATGCATCTAAATATATATATATATATATATATATATATATATATATATATATATATACAGACACACACACAAACACAGACATACACACAGATATATGTGTACCTGTATGTGTATGTACCATTTCATGCTTCAGACTCAGAGTAATTATAGTCACAGACCAAAAATGCAAGGTAAAGATTTCTGATGGCTGCATCATTTGAGCATAACAATATTAATTTTTAAATGCTAATATATAGATACTAAAATATAGCTCAGAGCGATTAAAAAATGTATTCTGAGTTAATGAATACCTGATTTTACTGCTCTGTAAAAGTGTCTAGTAAACTATGTTAAATCTTTCAAGTGTAATCTCTTTCCTGCAACATATGTTCACTGTTATACTAAGGAAATCCTCCTGATTATGTCCCAGATGAGTCACAGTAAGATAAAGGTAACTACGTGGCTGAAGAAAAGGAAGCTGTTGCGGGAATAGTATACATTTCAGATGCACAAATTTAAATTCTGTTCTATACATGTTTAAATGGCTCTTAAACAAAAAAAAGGATACTCAAGCTTGTTGGTAAACAATACTGGCATTACAAAGTCAGACAGTTAAGTAGTTTGACAAAATATAGACATTCATTAATATGCATAACAGAAGCAGAAGATAAATGGCTTTAGCATGTCTGAAAACAATTTCCAGTCTGTATCATACCTATAAATTATTGTGACTGATTGAAAATCAGAATTCACTCTACAGGACAAAATTGCTGAGATGTAATAAAGAAACCAGTAAAATAAGTTAAAGTAAGATTATTTGTGTAGAAAGTAGCTAAAACATTATAAAGATTTTCTGATCAAGCATTGGACGCTTGTTCTTTGACAGCAGAATATAAAGATATGTTGATCACAAATGGAACATTATATCTAAAACAAATAACAACCCCGAGCTTAGATAAATAATGCTGTGTTGGTTTGTGATTGACTGTGCAGTAGTCTAGTAAGGCAAGCTTTATTTTGATTTACATTTTATCTTTTACAATTGTTTTTCACTCTTTGCAGGAATTGGATAGGTTGCACACTAGAAGATTTACTTTGATTTATATCTTGTTGATTTGCCTCTAATTTTCCCTGCTTGTTGTTAGAAAAGTTTATGTTTTAGTGAGGCAACCTCTAGCCCTCCCAATGGGCCTAGTCAGCTATAAATTCACCCAGACTGCAGAGATGACAATCCAGAACTCATATTTATTTATTTAATTATTTATTTATTTTTTACCATTGTTTTCACTGTTAGTGGGAAGAAAGGGATAGCTTGTAGGCAAAAAAAACTTTCTTTGATTTTTATTTTGTTATTTTACCTATACCTTTTCACTGTTTGATGTCAGGAAGGGATTGGACAGGCAAACTCTAGCCATCCCAATAGGCCTAGTCAGCTATAAATTCATATAGACTTCAGAGAGGACAATCCAGAGCTTATCTAAACAATTCTGTCTTAGTTTATGATTGACTGTGTACTTGCTTGATAAAAGAATTTTTATTTTTATTTATATTTTATTTTTACCACTGTTTTTCACTGTTTGTAGGAAAAAAGGGATAACTTGTAGGCAACAAGATTTACTTTGATTTACATGTTGTTGTTTTACCTCTAATTTTCACTGTATTTTGTTAGGAAAGGGCTATGTTTTAGACAGGCAAACTCTAGCCATCCTAAGGGGCCTAGTCAGCTATAAATTTACAGAGACTGCAGGATCATTTAGATAAGCTCTTGAGTTGGTCTGTGATTGACTGTGCAGTTGTCTGGTAAGAGAATTTTTATTTTGATTTATATTTTATTTTTATTTTACTACTGTTTTTCACTGTTTGTTGTAAGAAAAGGATAGCTTATAGACAAGATTTAATTTGATTTATATTTTGTTGTTTTCCCTCTAATTGTTACTGTTTCTTGTTAGAAAGGGATAAGATTTAGACAGGAAAACTCTAGCCCATTCCAAGGACCCTGGTCAGTTAAAACTCCACACAGACTGTACAGAAGGCAACCTAGAACTTATATGAAACAATCCTGTGTTGGTTTGTAATGTATTTATCTTTACTGTTAAAAAGAGGTGCAACTGTGAGTGAAAGTGAGGAATTCCAGCTTTGTGTGACTTTCACAACTGGTACAGTCAGAGCAACAACTTTATTTTACTTAATTTAATATTTAGTTGTATATTGTTTGTGTGATTTCTCTCATAGAAGTTGATTTAAATTATCTTTGAATTCTGTGGTAACTGATTTTGATTATTCTTTTCTTTTTGAATTCTTTATTGATTTATGGCTGAAATGGATTTCTTAAATGAGTATGCCACTAAATAAAGTATTTTTTAAAGTGTACTAGATGCTATTTAAATTTAAAGGTATGACGTGGTAACATTGGTGATCTGTGAAGAAATAATATATACCAACCTGAAAATAAACCAAAATAAAACCATCAGCATAATAGGATGCTACTTCCCACCTGGCCAAAATATCCCTCCACTAGAAAACCTCCTAAGCTGGACTACCCACCATCTCCCTCAAGACACCATAATTTTAGGTGACTTCAATATTGATTGGCAATCCTGTTGCGGCAACCATCCATCCCAGCATCTAAACCTTCATGGCTTCACCCAACTAGTCCAGTCACCAACCCGAATAAATAAAAATTCCAACAAGCACACTACCCTGGATTGGATACTAGTCAGCAAGATTCCCCAGTCCTATATATCAGGCTGCCTATCAGATAGCCTCAGTGATCATTCCCCAACATTCCTACTCAAAAAACACCTATACCAAGTTAAGCCGGTCATCTCCCATCAAATACGTAAAAAACTACACTTTAACCCAATCACATTAATCTCATCCCTCAAAGAATGTAACCGGCACCCTCTAAATTACCTCAGCCTAGATGATGCAGTCCAATTTTTCAATACTACCTTCCTAAGCATCCTAAATAACCATGCCCCTATAAGATTTACCAGAACCAAAGCCCAACCCTCCCCATGGCTACAGAAAACCACTAGGCAGAAATGAAAAACCGAGATAAAGCCTGGGAACACTGGTGCAAAACCAAAACCTGCTCAGCTAGACAGAAATTCGTAGAACTACGCAATAGAGTCAAAAAGCTAATAAAGGAGGACAAAATCCAATACTACCAGTCTGCCCTCAACTCCTCCCAACACAACCCCAAACAATTTTGGACCTCCATAAACTCTATCCTCCACTCAGGTAAAATCAATACCCCTACACCTAACATCCCTCACTCCTCAGAAAATATTGCTACCTCATTCAACACACACCACACAAACCATACTATCACTAGCTAGACAACACAACCCCACTCCCCTACACCCCACACCTTCACCCAGTAATCTCCCCACACTCTTCTCATTTTCTCCCATTCCTACCTCCAACATAAGAAAAGTCTTAACTAAACTTAAACCCACAAAATTAGCAGTATACAACCTCCCAAGTGAATTCCTACAAATTGCAGCTGATGCCCTAGCCCACCCAGTGTCCATCTTGATTAACCGATCTCTGTCAGAATGCTGCATCCCTACACTATGGAAAATATCACACATCATTCCCCTTCACAAAGGTGGCCCCTCCACAGATTTAACCAACTACCGCCCCATAGCGATTCTATCTCCACTCTCCAAAATACTAGAGAGATGCATTCACTCTCAAATCTCAAGACTACCTCCTTACTAACAACCTCCTTTCTAATACTCAGCATGGTTTCCGACCAAACCATAGCACCACCACTGCCTTACTCTCTTTTACTAACACTATCCTTCACCATAAAAACAATGGCGATCTCTCCTCTGCTACTTTCTTAGACCTATCTAAAGCATTTGACATGGTCCCGCACAAACAACTCCTCTCGCTACTCAATAACCTATCCTTTTCTTAGTCACCAACTGGTTTCAAAGTTACCTGTCTGACCACCAGCAATCTGTTGTATGGCAAAATGACATATCTCCCCAACTACCTGTCTCTATTGGTGTTCCCCAAGGATCCATCCTTGGACCCCTACTCTTCTCTATTTTCACCAACAATCTAGCCTCTGCCACCAAACATGGCACACTCATACAATATGCAGATGACTCAACCATCATCTGCTCCGCCCAGTCCCTACCCGAACTGCAAAAGGTCACACAGCATGCCTTTTCCTCTGTTGAAACTTGGCTATCCGATGCCCAATTAATACTCAACCCAAACAAAACTAAACTCCTCATCTTCAAACCCACCAAACATACTCAAAACAACTCTCACTTTAACATCACAGCAAAAGACAACACCACTATCCACCCAACAGATCACACCAAATTGTTAGGAGTTGAAATAGACAACAGTCTCAAATTTGACATTCACATATCCATGACCATAAACAAAGTCCACCAAAAACTAGGAGCCTTATACAGAAATAAGCAACTCCTCACCAAAGCAGCTAGGATTTCAATTGCAAATTCGCACCTTATCTCCATCCTACTTTATGCCTGTCCAATATATACCAACCTAAGGCAATGCAATCTAAATAAATTCAAGACCTACTACAACAAAATTGCCAAATTCGCCACTAGGGCATCCTACCACAGTCACCACTGAGTCTCACTTACTGAACTAGGCTGGCTAGAACTCCCTCACCTCCTTCAGTGGTATCAACTCACACTCGCCCACAAACTGGTTAACCATCTTCTAAAGGTCCCATCCCTCCAGTATCTACTCCAACCTTATCTCACCACCAGACCACTACGATCCAGCAGCAAAAATCAATTACAGGTTAGTAGAGCCAATAACACTGCTGGAGAAGCACTATTCTCCAGAGCTGTAGCCAAATTATGGAACACCTTCCCCCCCATAATAACCTCTCTACCATCATGCACCCACTTCAAAGCTTTACTTAAAGTGCACCTAAAAACATGCTGGCTATGCCCTTGTAACTCTCCTCTCTAACTTCTCTCACTCTATCTACCCTCTACCACTCTTCCACCCCACAAACTACCTTTGATTACAGCAAGCTCTGATACTTCCATGCCTATCTACTTATTATATGGCAGTAACATCTTATTGTAACAATTGTTAATATCTGCTATGACTTTGTGGATAGAAGAGATGCTAGTTATCTACTGAATGTACTATGTTCTTCATCTGTAACTATGTTTGTAATATTTTAATTGTTAGGATTCTTAATCTGTAACTATGTCTGTAATATTTGAATTTGTGGAGCTTTTCTCCCCGGGTTTCCCCTGAAAATGGACCTGCATCCAGTCGGACATTCCCGGTCAACAAATGTAAATAAATAAATAAATAAAAGTTGTATGATTTGCTTATCATTATTACTAGTAAATTTAGACTTACAGATGACAATTGTACTTGTACAACTGCCACAGCTTGGAGAACTGTTGTTACATACATGAATGACTGGACTGATGAAATAAAAAAAATAATGTTAGGCAAAGAGCAAATAGAATGTATTTAGGAAACAACTATTCAGCAATCTGAGAATTCAGAGCATACAGAAGCAAATAAAAAAGAAAATTGAAGTTCACAACAAATAGCAATGAAGAAAAAAGAAAGTAATTAATGTCTATAAAGCAAAGAGAATACACACTAAAATGGGACTATGCTTTATGTAACACACAGATTACAGGGAATGATAACATTCTTTGTACCAGAAAACCTTTGGTTGGGTGGGTGAAAAGGAAGAAATGAACACTGAAGGTGGAAAAATTGAAGAATATTACCATAAGGAAAAAGAGGAGAAAGGCAGAAGTTGATAACACGGCTCAAACTGTGGCTGTACAAAGACAGCTGGATGAGAACTGTATGCTTTCAAATGTAAAAAGCAATGAAAACAGTGGGATTAATAAGACTAATGGGGATGAAAGTCATTCCTTTGTAACAACTGCTAGAACAGATATTATTCAGTTAGGAGTTGAAGATTCTTCAATTTTGGTCAGAAAAAATATTTTTGTACTTGGGATTCAATTATTATGGAACTGATACTCCCATTTGCAGAGAAGATAATGAACATTAAATTGCATTCTGCTTGCCAGGAGCAAAAATAGAGGATGTGAGAAAAGCCTTAGACTGCCTTAATGTTAGGACGTATGGCTCTGTTTTTACTTATGTTTGTACAAAGGCTCTCATCGACAAGGACTCTCTGACTGTTAGTAGGGAATTTACAGCACTCCTAGACAGAACAGCTTATACATGTGTTAGGATGTATTTTTCACAAATCATATATAGAAAGAAGAGTTGGGTCACTGTGAATTAAAATAATTCTGGGGTAAATACCTACATGAAAAAATGTCCCATATTAAACAATGAAAATGTGTAAAGCATCCAAGGCTAATTTTGGGCATATGTGTGTTTAGACAGGATGGCATGCACTTGTCAAGATCAGGAAAGAGAATTTTTGCAGCAGATATTTTGCAATATTTGACAAACACAAGGTGGTATTTTTGCCAGGTAAAAACTTAACAGTTCACAGTTAAAAAAAATTGATCACTGCACAGAAGATTAATAACTAATTATATGGAAGCAATATTTAAAACAAATTGGAGAGATGCATTCAGTGGAAAAAACTGTAGAAGGAATGTGGAAAGTTTTGAAAGAGAATTGTTTAAATGTAAAAATCTAAAAAAATGTTTAAAATCAATATCTAAATGTAGAATGTCAGTAGGATATAGTTTCATAAGAACAAGATACTTGATTAAGGTGAGAGACCAAAAAATATAAAAAATGGAAAAGATTCTAAAATATGACTTTGAAATTTGAAATAAACAAGCTGGACAGACAAATTCAATATAGTGTGAGACAAGAGCAAGAAAAATCTAAAGAAATATAAAATCATTCTATAGACACTTAAGATGTAGTAGGAGTAAACACACAAAAACTACAGACTAAACTCTAAAATCAACCTCTGTACCACAGGAACTGCAAATCTCAATTGTACCCTCTCTACAAACTGCATTATTGGTGCTGTTATTCATATCTTACCGCATTAACATGTTGAGCCACAGAGAAAGTTAAAAAGATGTGTTGTTATTCTACTCTCTAGACACATAAATGGTTCTTTAAACTTTAAATATCTGGGACTGCTCACTGTTTATGCTCCAATGAAGGCGGACACTTAACAAGACAAAAGCACTCAAACCAATTTACTTTTTATTGAATTTGTATTAAAAGGCTTTTAAAAATGTTTACTGGATGATGTTTACTGCATGATGTGACTGCACATTTTATGGTTCTTTTTAAGCTGTTGCAACTGCTTGCATCAGATATGGTTTATGTAATGTGTGGAACACTATGTACTTCAGTTCTGAAAAAAGCTCTTCTTTTAAACTGTAGCAAACTGCTTGCTATACTTGAAGCAAGCAGTTGCTGCAGTTTCTGTCACACAAAGAGTGCCAAAGTGTTTCAGATCTAAAAAGGAAAAGTAAAAAATGTTTTCTTTTAAACTGAAGCAAACTGCTAGCAGCTGCTACAGTTTATGCCACACATGGCATGCAAAGTGTTTTAAGTTTGTCATCAAATGTAATACTGGCATATGAATGTTGGTAATATACTGCACTGAAGACTGATCAACATCTGCTGATCATGTCCCCTAATACTTTACACTCAGGTAGTAGTCCTAAAACTGATGTCAGCTAGTCATACTGGTAGCCGTACTATCATAGTCACTGGAACACATGATCTCTTAGATATCCCTTTAAAAATATGAAAGACATTGTAAATAGAATGTATAAAGTCTGTAAACATAATTTAGTAGAACAATTTTTTTATGACATACCTTTATGTCCCAGTTTTAATGACTATAAATATTCCAAAGCTAATTTTTTTAACAATTCAGACATGCTGTAGGTGGATTGGACACTCTAAATTGGCCCTAGGTGTAAGTACATGAGTGTGTGTGCCTTTGGTGGAAGGTTGGGCACTGGGCTGGCAACTAGAAACCGTGAAAACTCCACTGCCAATCATGAGTGAACCAGTGATCCGCTGTGGCGACCCCTAACTGGGAAAAGCCAAAAGTCGAAGAAGAAGTATGACTACAAGATTTACAGTAAAGCTTTACAGTCATGGAAAATGGGTGGAGTAAGTGAACAATGGCAAACATTTCTCCAAAGATTTAACCCATTATAGACAGGAAATGATCAGTTTACAAAATAATTAAAAAAGGGAAAACATTCATGTTTAGGAGTATGACAAACTCAACAAAGTCCACATCAAGCTAATCAACATTTGATAATATAATAAAATGTTTTTACACTAATGCTCACATTTTATGTAATAGAAGAGTAGAACATAAATTGCTTGTCACATAACATGGTTATAAAATTGTAGCAATCATATGGAGGCAAAATGCTCATCATAAAGATCAGAATGAGTTCAAAAAGTATGGGAACCAATGTTAAAATACAAATAGAGGGTGTACACTTTATTTATGCATGATTCTTTTACCTCAGCAATTTACAAAACACAGGAAAAGATAAAGGTCTTGAGCTTAATAGTGTATGATAGCTACCCATATAGACTTCAGGAGCATGTTAGCTTATGAAGGTCCAATTTTAAATGCTGAGCAACATTATGATTTTCTTACTTGCTTAGAAGACTTTCTAGATGAGACACCAACTTTAATTGCTGAGAATTTTAATTGTCCTTCAGTAAACGGGGATGCTTACTATGTTAGCTTTTAATTGTATCCACCGTTATTGATTTTTTTTATGCTCCTTGTGTTTTAACTAATTGGTAAAGAAACCAACACATGCGAACGGTATTCTTGATTCAGTTATTGCTTAATCTGAAAACCTCTTTAGAAATTTCTATTTAAAATGGCCATTAGAGAAATTCAATTGTGATTCAGTCTATTTTAAAATAACAAGTTATATTATAAATAAAATAACTGTTGATTGTTAAGTTATGAAAAATTAAGACCAAGTGAAATCTGATAAGAACTTCACATGTGATATAATGGAGTAAGTCAGTCAATGGCAAACTCATACTGCGGGTGGTGTTTACTCCATAAATATGTGTAAACAACATTTTGGTTGCTGCGGGCATGTTCAGAAGAACAGTAGGGGTAGTCAATAAACCTCTATGGTAGAATCATACATTGATGAGACTTTTAAATAAAAACAGAAGGGCATACAGAACCTATACAACAATTCTACTAGAAGAAATTAAAAGTCTCTGAGAGATGTAACCAAAAACCTAAAGAATGGTATATCAATGGCTACGGAAAACTATAAGTTTAGTTTAATAAACAGGAACAATAAAGGCAAGCTGTTTTCTAAGTATGCAAATTTTCTTAGAAAAGACACAGTTCTTCCAAGGTCCAATTAACATTAACGGGAGAACAATAATATCTTTTATTGAAATGTCAGACGTTTTTAACAGCTATTTCACCAATTTGGAAACTTTGCAAGATGATATCAGAATTTTCTACATTGATAAGTTTTTGTTACAGACAGCTCTAGTGTTCAGAAAGAGGATATTATTAAGGATCTAGCTATAGTAAAAAATCTCGATCTACAACATTTCATCGAATCACAAAGTAGTGAACACTTCTTTGTCAAACACCTATTTAGTGAAGTTGCTGATCATCGAATGGGGGTTTCAGCAAATTTTTCCCAGGGCAAGGCAATGGTTGGCCACCATCGGGGAGGGTGTAGTGCCCCACTTGGGTAGGTGTTAAGTTTTATTATTTGGTTCTTGGTCGCTAGGGTGACCTACCATTGGTTTGCCCTAGGACAACTTTCACTGAAAAGTCCATTTGTCAATTTGCAGCTTCAATAAATAGTTGTTCGATGAATAGGGGTCTGATGATAAGCGATTCGATGAACTGATATACACCCATAAAGTCCTGGTCTATGAGTGCCCATGAAATTTCTGGAGCTCTAATAAATAAGTTATCCAACTATCTTGTTCATCCTTTTATTGTTATATCTAATAAAAGTTTAAATAAAGGGTTTCTCTCTAAAGATTGGGGAAGTTCTCCTTGCAGTTCCTATATTTAATGGAGGCTGTACGCAGGATGTTACAAATTATAGGCCAATAGGCTTTGCCTCCATTTTAGGTAAATGTTTTGGTGAAATCCAATAAATTATGTATAGAAATGGATCATCCTCAATATGGATTTGTATCTGGGCATTCTACAGGAATTGTTAAACAAACTTTTTTAATAAAATATTGGAGCATTTTGATAAAGACAATCCCTATTTATCAATTTATTAGATGTAATCAAAGCATCTGACACTCATAAATGTACATTGATGGAAACCTAATTTCGTGAGGTTAACTCATACATGATTACTTAGACAGTATTATAGCTGAAGTGCAGAGAGCAATGTGCTACAATATCAGGTGAAATGTAATCATGAAAAAGAACCACAGAAGGTGTACCACAAGGGGAAACACTGGTACCTATTTTACTTAAGTAGGTAGATGGGGGTATTATGAGCTGTTGACATGAAAGAAATGGATGATAAAGGATGCATTGTGAAGACCAAGATAGGGGAAAATACAAAATAATGGATGAGCTTTCCATGTGTGTGCAATGCTAGCTTAATTTAGAAATATGTTCAGACTGCTTCATTTTGAATTATGTAATCGTGATTGCAATTCAATTCACTATAATTCGGGTAATATAAATACAATTGTTTAGTTACACACAGATACACACACACACACACACACACACACACACACACACACACACACACACACACACACACAAAAACTCTCCACTCCATAAATACATCAGTGAGTCATCACTACAAGACCCCTCATTTTTAGGATGTCTTTCTTAGGTTCTCTATATAACTCGCCAAACTCTGATCATATTACAACTGAATGAATTGTATATTCTTGCTATTTTATTTCAAAAGAACAACAGTCAAGACTATCAGGAATGTAATTAAAAAGCTTCTATGCAGAGGTTGTATAAGAAGAGAGCCACACACAAGCCGAATTGAAAATTGTTTCCTAAAGGAAGTATCTCAAGCACCCTATCAGATGTTAGTCCTATTTCTATACTGTTGAGCTGGTCTAAGCTTGGATAATTATTCCACCTGATTCAAGACCATCTTTCCAGACATGGACAATAATAAAGGATTTAAGAAAGGATGTAGCACCACTGCTGCTGTCATTTCCTTCATGAGTGCAATCTTAGAAATGCACTCAGGATGACAAAACGACAGAGGAAATATTTTTCCATTGACCACAAGAGAACATTTAAAGCCATGTCATGCTGATCTGCTCATGGAACTTCAGAGCTCTAATTAATTTGCAGATACTACAAACAGGTTCCCTTCCTATTTGTTATATAGACTCATGGTAATAAAGTAGATGATAAATAGCCTGGTGAGCATCATTACAGGTATTCCTGGGAATGTTACTTTTACAACTATTACTTTAATTTACTTGTACCAATATGCACTCTCCCTTGAACACCCTAGCATCCAAATTTCTCTTAATTTTAATGTGGTTCATTAAGTGTCAAACATTTATCTAAACAGAAGTCTGTAGTCTGATGGGATGTTAAACACAACATTAAAATCTCTCAACAAAGTATAAATAATAATGATAATAATATCTGAATCCCCAAAACTCATTAATGCACTTTAACTGTATTAGTTCAAGTACCTCATTGTAACCATTTACCATGTGCTCTCTTTTACCAACAATCTTGCCCTTCTAATCAATAATACTGTAGAGATAAGTCATTAATTGGCTAGGCTGTTGTCCTTTGGTGTCAGGTCTGAGCTGGAAAAAATAATGTCCTCATACAGCCTGACACTGGACTCAGTTTCAGTACCCTCTCAGGCAAACATGCCCTGTAATATACAGATATTATACAGATATTATCAGATATTATGTGGTGGTGCAGTGGTAGCATTGTCACCTCACAGCAAGAGGGTCTCCCGTTTGATTCTCAGCTGGAGTACCTTCTGTGAGGAGTCTGCATGTCCTCCCCCACGGTCGAGTGGCATTTGAAAGACCTGCTGAATGGGCGTACCTTCGTTGAAGGTTGGGTGTTGGGCTGGCACCTCGGCACCATAAAAATCTACTGCCAATCATTAGCAGACTGGAGTTCCGCTGTGGTGACCCCTAACTGGGAAAAGCCGAAAGAAGAAGAAACAAGATACAGATATTATCAGATAAATGCCCCTTTCCTGGATAAATATGTACTTTTTTACTAGTCCATGTGTTGTACTCCTTTCAGATGATCTTCCACAATGATATGGCATGAACCTTATTCAACTGCCCTGTAGTTTAAACTGTAGCTACTGGTTTTCCTCTATTGTTCAGGGTCTGCCAATGATCTTGTAGCCAGGAAATTGAGGATTGCAGGAGTCAAGTCAAACAAGGGCCACCATACTGCACATGGGAGATTGGTGCTGCTGTTTTGAGTTGCTCGTTCTTGAATGCTTGTGAGTGTCATTATCCTGGGGTTAGGTTACAATGAGAAGGCACTGCTGAGAGTATCCCAGCTGAGCCCAAAGATGGCACCCCCCCCCCCCAGCACCTGCATCCTAACCTGGTGCTTTAACGCTCTCTAATGGCTTCTGGCTCCCAGCAAAGCTAGGGCTGTGTGGTATTTATCAACCATCATTCAGCCAGTAAAGACAACAACATGCTTTCCTCATCCTCCACAGATCCTCCAAGTACCTCAGATGCCATTCAGATTCAAGTCACATGAATCTCAGTCAGGGCTTTATCCCTCTGTGCCAGCAGGGCTGGATGTTCCTACATTAATGTGTATTGATGTATAACGTTTACCAAAGAGGGATGCTTTGCTGTTTAAGCCGGAGGTAAAGAGGCCAATCTGTATTAACATTCATATAATGAACTCTGGATTACTCCCTCCTCTAGCAAACTGCATCTGTTATGTTAAATCCTTCTTCTTCCAATAGTCTTTGCTGTTATAACTTTATCCTAAACCACAGTTTCCAGGAGAATGATGCTCAGGCACTATTATGGTTTTGTCTGAAGACTTTATAACAGTGCAACTGCATATGTGTTGTCTTCCCACAAGTACTCACAAAATTGTGCACTCTGCTTTGAGAACACAGAATGACAGTGGGAAATTGAAAATCATATACATATTGATTAATAAACCCCTCAATATATGTTAGTCTCATACTCTCCTTTCACTATATGTAGAAAAAATATATCATTCTTCATAGCGTATATTCTTCATAGCGTATGTGTATATGTATATATATATATATATATATATATATATGTGTGTGTGTGTGTGTGTGTGTGTGTGTGTGTGTGTGTGTGTGTGTGTGTGAGAGACCATTAATGTTCATTAGCTACAGTACGTGCCAACCTGCCTAAATGTAAACAATACTTCTGTTTTCTAATCCTCATGTATTGTCTTAGTAGGACTAAAGTCATGACTGTAAATGGTCTCTTGGTGATCCCTCCATCCAGCAAGTAAATAAATGTTATATAAAAAAATAACATCTGCCAAGGGACAGCTTGCTTTGTGTATATACTTTATCTAATGACAACTCTAGCACTGCACTGTTAGTTTTGTTGTGCGCTACACCTTTCCAAGGTTTACACAGTTCTACAGAATTCACTTTGTGTTTTTGCAGTTGTTTATTATCTTTAACAGTGAGCCATCAACACTGTTTAGTACAGCTCTCTATTTGGCTTCCTGCCGCTGTTTATGTTCCTGCATGGCTTAGAAGCTTTAACTGCCAATGTTATTGTAACATGAGTGATGTTTTCCTTGTCTGATTAATTATGCATTTCCTATCTGACTTTCTTGAAACAAATCCAGTACTAAACTCAGTTGGCTATTGTGTTGGGCTACGTTTTGCACTATTTAACTGCATCTGTTGATGTGTCCTAAGAGGGAGTTGCTTTTGATGATTCATTCTTAAAGTACAAAATAGTTCTAATATTCCTGTCATTTGTCCATTTTATTAGTGAACATTTCCAGTCAATGTAGGGCCACTAGTCATTTGCATTAAACAGGTCTGTGGATTAAATATTTCTTATCTCTATAACTCACACAGTTTTTCCCCTCAGTCCTGTTTTCATGCTACATTCTTATCCACATCAGATCATGCCTGGCTATTGCAGACAGGAGATATGGTAAGGCAGAATAACCAGTAACAAAGGACCAGAGCTGAAGATAGGAAGTGTGCAGGAAAGTGAGGTTTGCATTGTATAGGGAACAAAAGAAACTGGGGGATGATTTAGGAATGCTGCAGGAAGCAGGTCTATGTTGCAAAAGAATTACATGCTAGTTATGTCAGAAATTGTCCCTGTATAGAGGAAACAGACAGGAATGCTAGGGAGACATGAGGACTGCAATAAGTGTTTGTTTGTTTGTTTGTGTCTTTCAGCTTTTCCCGGTTAGGGGTCGCCACAGCGGAACTCCGGTCCGCTAATGATTGGCAGTAGATTTTTACATGCTGGCTTGCTGGGCCTAACGCACAACCTTCAACGAAGAAACGCCCATTCACGCATGTCGCCACACAGAAGACGTTCTAACTGAGAATCGAACGGGCAACATCTAACTGTGAGGTGACAATGCTACCGCAGCACCACCACCGCAGTGTCACAGGGCATAAAAAAGACAGTTTTACAAAGTCCATGAAGACCAGAGAAATGACGTGCCTGGAGCAGTGGTGGCATAACTAATGACTATAGTCACTGAGTCACAGATCAGAGAAGCACAGTTTTGCGGCTAGAACTCACTTACTAATCAGTTTGCCATGCTTCATAACAGCAAATTAGATTTTTCTCCCAACAGTGGCAACCTTAGAGATAAAGGCATTAGAGAGCTCTGGTGCAAGGGGTTTCCCACAGAGTAATATTTTTGATGATTTGCATAATTTGCTAAAATTTAAACAAATCAAGTTTTAATAGAAATGCAGGGTATTGTTATGATATTAAAATTCACCATGTGAATAATGCTTTATTTAGACACATGCAATTTGCTGGTAGTGATAATTGCTTCAAGTTTTAGGAATTTGATTATTTTAAGCTTGAAAAGAGGTGGGGCATATTTTTAGAAGCTAATTGACAAAATCTGGTCAACATCCATGTATGTCCTATGTTCAATGAAATGTCTTTATTGATAGTTATTCTCATGCGCAAACCATTACATCTGTGTAATTAAGGGAAGTTTATTTGAAATTAATTGTGTGACTTTATTAAGTATTTTAATCTGATGCTCAAAAGTATCTGATACCTTCACAAAGCATAATATTCATGACCTGCATGACTTATCATTTGTAACATTTTGTGTATTCAGAGTCTGCAATTTAAATAGCATATGACTACATGGGCTACACTTTATTATAGGTTCACAGGTAAGTACTATACTATCTGTCCTTGGGGGCCATTTTAGGCCTGGCCAGTTTCCCTTTTTGTGCTTGAAATAACCTATCCCATTTGGTTATATAGTGCTTGACCCACCCCCATGGTCGATAATTATATTTTATCCCTAATGAGAATAACTGAGATCATGGCATAGATAGTCTGAGGGATCCATACATGGGATAAAA
The DNA here is from genome assembly GCF_019279795.1 of Protopterus annectens. Lineage (NCBI taxonomy): Eukaryota > Metazoa > Chordata > Ceratodontiformes > Protopteridae > Protopterus > Protopterus annectens. Next base: position 232,889,533 of record NC_056742.1, read on the forward strand.
CATTTAAGAGTTGCCTCTGTCCAGTAGTATTATTGGGCAGCAGCCCTGAGGTAAATTTTCTGTTTCCCAACCATAGATCTAAGTTGTACTTGAAAATGGACAGGGATACACTTTCTTTATGTGGACAAGGAGTCTTTTCCACAGCAGCGATATCCTCTGTGAAATACATCTGTCCCTTTAAGCCATTCTGTTGATGTTGCAAAAGAGGATTACATCCCTAGACCAAGTATTTCTGATGCCATTTGACTTGCTGATGTGCAGTAAATCCTTTAGTAATGGGTCAGAGGATGCCTTGTGTGCCAGACACAGGTCACTTCTTAACAGTCTGTAGGATGTGAAGTATAGAGTCTGCCTATGTAGGCCTTGTATCCTTTTAGAAAAGGTCTCTCTGTGAGTGTTCCAGTTGTTGCATGTGTCTGGGTAGATACACAGATCTTGACATCAGCCAAGCAACTAACCATCACTCTTTCCTTTCTCAGCCTGGTAAGAAGCACATCTGTATGTCATACAGTGGAATCGCCTACAACAACAATGTTTGGTTGGGTAGATGTGTGCCTTATGAGCTCAACATCTGTGACTTTGAGACTCCTCGTACTATGTGAAGAAGTAGGCTTAATATGCTGAATGTGCTTTGTGCCTGTGTTGTGTTTTGGAGGTCCTCATAGGATCATAGGATCACAGGAAGTTACTAGGCTATTGGCCCGGAGGTCCTTACAGGCCTAGCCAAGAATTTAGCCCATGTTCCAACAAGTCAGCACTTGATGCCCCTGTCCAGCAGGGGCACAGGTGGAATCTCAGGGATGTATTTTCTGTTTCTCATCCAGCTATCCAGGTTGCGCTTAAAAAGAGTTAATGAAGTACTCTGCTTGAAGTGAAGAGGAAGTCTATTCCACAGAAGGGGGAGACTCTGGGACACAGATCTGTCCTGCAAACAAGTCCTATTGATGTCACAGACCAGGTTGAGGTTGCTCTTGCGGGTTACATTAGTGGAGCTTGACTTGCGGATATGCAGCAGTCCCATCAAGGTGGGGTCTGAGATTGCTTGGTATGCCAGGCAGAGGTCACCTCTGAGGAGTCTGTATGAGACTGAGTAGTGGGACAGGGCCTTTAGCCTATCTGTGTAGGGTAGATGTTTTAGGCCCTGGATTCTCCTGGTGAGAAATCTCTGTGGTCTCTCCAGCTGCTGCATGTGTTTTGTGAGGTACATGCCAAAAGGGGTGTTATACTCAATAATGGATCTTAAAAAGGAAGAATACAGGGATGTTGTGACCTCCTTGTCCCTGAATGAGATACCCTTATAATGAGGTGGGCCATGTAGAAAGCTTTCTGTACAATGGAGGCAATATGGTGGTCAAAAGTCAGTTTACTATCAACCTGGGTGCCCAAGTCCCTCACGAATGATTGTGTGCTTAGGACCTTGTTATTAATGTGATAAATTGTGGGGATGTCACTCTCCCCAAAGGGAACGATGATGCATTTTTTGGCATTCAGTTCGAAGCCATGTTTTTGGTACCAGTCATTTGTTTGGGTGAGACCCTTTTGGAGGATGTCTACCCAAACAAATGACTGGTGCCAGAAACATGGCCTCACACTGAATGCCAAAATCTGTGCATGAGGTTTAGACAAGTTAATGTTTAGAACCACAGCTTAAGATGAATTATATGTATTGTGATGGCACTGGAGCAGTGTGATGTGTGGTGTAATACTGACAATTTTGGTATTTTAATTTACTATGTGTCAGATTTTTGTCTCTAAGGGTATTATATATCTGTACATCTCTCACGCACTGCGTTATGATGTTTGAGTAATAGATAATTGTCATACAGCATGAGACAGTTATTTCAGTGTCTCAGGATACCCATCTCAATCAGGCAGACTGGAGAAGTTCTGGGGAAGTTCTGGCCCATGCTACCATCAGATATAGCTCTAGGGGCAGGAATAACTATAACTGCTTAGAGTTCGGTTTTAGAATGATGCTTGGGTGGACTTGCTACTGAGTATTTAAATTTCAGTATAAAATGACTAGCCTAGAAACCTTCTTCTGCCATCAGCAAGAACCAGTAAACTAATTAAATTAAAAACTCTTTAATTTGGTTCTAAAATCAGTGCAAGCAGTATCAGTTCACTTAATATTAAACAATTTTATCAAATGTTTTTTAGCCTGTTGAGCAGTTTAAGGGGAGGGACTTTGCAAAATGATACTTATGTGCTTATTGTCAACAGCAAATAAATGGGGAGTGGTATGGCATTATCTGGTCAAATTATTATTAATGGGTAGGAACAACAAATACACTGGGTTTAACAACACAACTACTACAGGAATGATGGAAGGGAAAATCATTTAGACTCCCCTCTGAGCTGACAAACCTGGAACTGCCCCAATGCAAAGACAAGTCCTGAACTATCCTGATTTACACTCAATACGCAAGAATGAAGCCAGGGCTTAATAACGTCAGTTAGACCACTTAAAACAGCAGAAATGCAATGCAACTATGCAATAGAATCACTAATATAGGCTTAAAGACCTTAGCTAAAGCAGATAAAGACTGTTAAAATGAAATCAAACATGTAACTGCCTTTCTTTGTGTAGTAGAGCTATTACAATGTCAAAAAAGATCTGTTTTATTATGCCTCACTCATGGCAGCAGTGCATGTTTGTTCGTCATTTTATCTTTTGTATAACAACCAAGGGTCATTGTGCCAGATTCAAAAAGAGATACTCTCAGCGTAAGTCTGCCCTGATTCTGAAAAACTTGCTCTGAGTGTAAGTAGCTAACTTCGGTGTAAGGCTTATCTATAAATAGTCTTATTGTGGCAACTAGATTCCAAAGCACCTGCTCTCAGCCTGCACTCAGTGTAAGTGGTCACTTATACAGAGATCAAATCTTTTGGAATCAGGTATATTCTTTTAACCCATAACCTAGAGAAATTTGTTGCAAGTAGTAGTGTATATGGATCTACAGCAGGCATGGGCAAACTACGGCCCGGGGGCCACATGCGGCCCGTTAAACGTTTTGATTCGGCCCGCCAAACTTGAAAAAATTTAATAAATTAACCTTGTTAATGTTTTATTTCCCCTGCAATTCTGATGTTTCCTCACTAGATGGCGCACTCTAGATATACTGGCTTTGTTGAGGTGAAGCATAGGCCTATTACTCCACGTTTGCACTTTACCCTTTGACCCACCGCCCCTCTATGAAGATGAGCGGACCTAAGAAAAGGAAAGTGGACAGAGAATGTTGAGTGTTCAATAAGGAGTGGACAACTAAATATTTTTTCACTGAACACCGATCATCTGCTGTTTGCCTGATATGCCAAGAAACTGTGGCGGTTTTTAAAGAGTATAATATTAGCCATCACTTTGCCACAAAGCACGCTAATTATGCTAGCAAGCTCTCAACAAAAGAACGGGAAGCTGCTGCTGAGATACACACGTTGTTAAAATAAACAGTGCACGCAGATCAAATATAATGCTTCACAGACTGACTTGCTGCAACTGTTTCGTCCTTGCACTGGTCGTTGTTGACTTTTGGCACCGGGGAAACAAATTGAATAAAAGGAACAGGACAAGTACATCTGCATCTCCTACCGTTTTTGAAAAAAAAGACAGTCAGGAGGAGAGTGATGGTGATATCCTGAAGGATAACAGAACTTTCAGTGCTTTAAAATAAAATGGTCATTTATTTGATTTTCAGTGTTTAAAGACTCATTTCAAAGTCAGAGATTTTATTGTAATGCTTTTCTTCATTTTCATTGGAAATTAAAGCACATGTTTTCTCCATATCCCAAGATGTGTATTTTTCCCCCAATGAGGTGATGTTTTCAAAGCATGCCATCTATCTGCTCCTATTCCGGCCCCTTTGTCAAATGTTAGAACTCAATGTGGCCCACGAATCAAAAAGTTTGCCCACCCCTGGTCTACAGTATCCTAGCAGGATACGATGGTTGTACAGTGTCAGCTGTTCAACATGTACTGCTGGTAGTTCTTTCTCTTCTTCTACATCTTCAGTTTCCTGTTGCGCACCCCTATGAGCATCCTGTGACAAGTGATCTCAAGCTGTAAAACTTCATGTCAGTCACATGCACATGCATGCACACACACACACACACACACACACACACACACACACACACACACACACACACACACACACACACACACACACACACACACACACACACACAGCACAATAGACTCACATACTCACACAAACGTGTGTGTGTATATATATATATATATATATATATATATATATATATATATATATATATATATATATATATATAGTCCTTCAGAAGGTCAAATGGCTGAAATCTCAAAATGCATATGGCCGAAGCCATATGCTCGAATTTCAGAAACTTGACCTTCTGAAAGGGAAAGGAAAAAAAAGCAAGAAAGCACAAAACAGTGTTTCTGCAGGGGGGCAAGCACCCCTGCACTCCCCACACCCCCCGCTACTTATTTATTCTAACTCTGAGATCGCACTACAGCACAGAAAGGGAACTCTTACAGACACCAGCTTGAATGGCAATTGCTCAACCTACTATTAATTTGGTCCTATTACATGCACAAACATGCCTGTCCAGTACCCTAATTATAACCTAAAATTTCCACATGCTCCCAAACACTAATCACAGATCTTGCTCCCTAGCTCTAACCCTTTACCTCCTTGGTAAAGTGCAGTAACCCTAACCCTAGACCTGCCATGCCTTGTTCCGAACCCTAAACCTGCACATTACCTTTAAAAAAATTCTGTAACACTACCACTGTTCAAACAAATTCAGGCTAGTATTATGGAGGGGCTGTGATGTAAAGATCAAAACATGAAATGTTTTTCTTTTGTGATCTTTTGTTGGTTTGCTGTTAGGGTTGTCAGTAATATGAATGTCTGATATGTGTTTTGCTGGTATTTGTTTTCAGCATCTATACAGTATGGAGTGCTGTTGCATAACCTTCACTTTCCATGCATATCATGAAGCCTGTATTGTTCCCCTGACCTAGTAATGTTCATGGCTTTGGGCTGCAGCTCAGCCAGGTCATATCAAACATTAACTTTATAATATGGTCCAACAGAGGGGCTGAGACGCAGCTTCCTAAAATGACCATGAAGGAAATAGTGCATGATCTTGGTCTCATTTGCACACTATGTAGTTTTTCTCTGCTGGGTACTTGCTGAGGCCATTGCCACACAAATATCCTCAGAAAATAGTGTCACTTTCTTGAGGGGTAAAATGATACTTGTGAATCATGCATACATCATGATGAGTACAGCTTCTTGTTGTGGTGATCCACATACCCATAAAAGTCTTGTGCATGACCACATGGGCATTGGATGTCAGATGCATATCTGAGCATCAAGCTGCTCTTTGTGTTGCAGCTGCACAGCAGCTAAAATAAAGTGATTCTTAGTTATTATTGCTACTTGGCCTCATGTGACTAGGCGCCATGGAAAGAGCTATAAAGCTGCAAGATTACAGAATAAACTACCATGTTCTGAGCCAACACCTTGAAAGATATTTTTGAGATCTAGGCAGCAGTGTTTAGAGGAATTGCAGCATTTTCTGGATCTACAAGCAGCTCTGAGGACATATGCAAAGGGCAAGGATGTAATAACCTGTCATTGTCTACTTTACTTAGGATTCACCATTGAACAAGATTTCTTTTTGCTTAATGCAAGCAATATGAATATCTGTACTTCCTGTTTTGTGTACACATAGATTGTACTGGGAACAAAGGAGACCACAATACCAGGAAAACCTCTCCTTACATGTAGTTGTCACTTCTTTTGGAGAGGGCATGGTCTATGTACAATATAAGTATTGGATTTTATGATGCTGGTACAACACTGGTATGCCTATACGTGTATATTTCTCCCAGAGTAGTACTTGATATCTGTGTCATTTGTGTTATCAAAAATGTCCCCAGTGTGAGCACTGGGAGGAATATCTTTCCCTCTACATACGTAAAGGGTTTGACAAAGAAGCCAGGCCCATCAGAGAAATATGTGTGCCAATGTATGAGAGGTACACCATCTGCATGTGTTCTCATATCTGTCCTGACAACTAAAATATGGCACACTTCCATAGCAGCTCTTACAACGATAGTATTACATGCCAGTTATCAATAGTATTATATGCCATTAATCCTGTGATTGCAGTTGTCATCCTGCCTGTCCCAGCAGTAATATATAGCTATATGTTTAATGTTCACTGGTGTCTGCCCGTTCAGAGCATGAGCTAGACAGTAGAGCCTGAACAAGTTCAGCCCCACTAAAATGATGCCCTCCTTCATGCAGTCATTACCCATGTGCAGCATATCTTGAGACTGTGTACCATCTATCCTTTATGGAACAAATTGTGGCAGGCACTGGTCTATTACATCAATACTGTTGGTGTGTAGAATTGCACACTGCAGCAATGCTGTAAGTGCATCACCAACATGCTTTGCTATGCCAAATCAAAGGCACTTTCTATAGCAGATCAGAAGTAAGCCATGGGGAGGGCATTTAAGGACAGCAGGTTAACATAATTTGAGGTGTTTCTGATAAGCCAGCAGAAGAGGAACAGTACTGAGATCATTCCTGGTGGAGTGAATACTGACATCAAGGTGGACCAACTCCCATTAACCTCGATGGATGATGCACCAGGATAGTAAAACTAAGTTACAACACATTCCCCTATGACAGTGCTGTTCATATTAACTGTAGGCTGACCACAATACACACTGTCAATGTTTTGCCATAAGAACATGAGGCATCCAGGCACATCAAAATGGCAGTGATGATCAGTTGAGATTGTATGCTACCATTAGGATGCATGCAGCAAGACTGCACTTCTGGCACTTATCCTTATGCTCTGTCCAGTGCGTCTGCTGTTGTATATTCAAAAGGCAGAAAGGTTACTGTTATGGTGACACCTGCAAAGGCTGGGCAGGACAAAAGCCTGATGTTGACTTTCCTGAGTCACTGTCAAATGACACTGCAGCACTTTCTATCTCCATTTTGACTGGACATCTATGCACAGTACAGGGTAAAGGTATGGCACTCCATTGGAGTTTAGTAGTCCACCATGGCTGCTAGTAGCAGCCATGCCCCCCCCCCATTGCAGCAACAGCAGATGAATGCACTCTGTCTGATGTTGGTATATGTTCCATGCAGAGATGCTAACACAGGCATATGTCACAGACTAACCAAGATACATTGCAGCACTTTGTATCATTCTGAAGATGTGCCAATCTGCTATCTAGGAACAGTCCAGCATGGCATTTACGAAGATGTCACCCAACACTACAAGCTGTTCCATGAGGACATGCACTGTATGGACTCTGTAATGCTTGGTCTTATAAGGTCCGTAGTGGCACACATCATTTCCATGTCAACCTCCATGGTGAGGAATGCCAGTACCTCCACCACTACTATCCACAATGGCAGTGTTGTCCAAAGGTGGGTAGAGTAGCATCCCAGATAGCCATGTGAGGGGGATTCATCACAAGGATCATACTCCTCACCTGCATCAGGAAATGTAGAACATTCTTCACCCCCATGGGTGACAACAACACCCAGCCTACAATGACAGGGCAGCTCTCCAGCAGATACATCCTGGTCATGATCATTCAGTTGCACTCCAACCCCATCACAGGAGTACCTGAGTTCTACTTCAACTGTCCAGTGAAGTGGATCCATGAGGTAACATAGTGGCACTCCAACCACATCATGAAAGGAAGTTATCCCTGACACAGAATATTCCTCACCTCAAAATCCACCATCTGTATGTCCTGTACAATTACTCCTCATCCACTGAGTGTAGAAAGATGGGTTGTTGAGTTAGTAGGCACCTGCACATATTATGGGGACTCCTGTGTGGTGTATTACTGTATGCGAACATGTCTGATGCACAATATGGCATGCATCATGTGTGTTCTCTGTGGTATTTCATTGTTATTGTGTGCTCATCTGGCCTACTATTCTGTAAAACGTCTCACTGATTCATTTCTGCTAATGTATATTGTACTTGGTGCTGTCTGAGTGAGTGATAGAGCTGCTTCTTGCTCATGTTCTACTTCGTTATCATCAGCTGATGATGTTGCTGCACTTTCTGTGCTAATCATGGGTGGGCATAGTCTGAATATACTCATACCATGTGTTTGGCCTGCCTATTTGCTAATGATCATATTATATAACATGGGGTATGATAGTAACATCCTACAAGCTGTGGAATGGTCATCATACAGTGCCCCATCCCCCATTTGCATCAAGGCAGTGGAAGTGTGCTTTGAGCTGATTAAATACACATTGAATTATATTATGAGTTTGATTAAATGCTGTGTTGAATGGGAGTCAGAAATGCTTTGTGTGCTCTGCATGAACATCATTTGTCAGGCTGCAGCAAGTATTTAACAGCCAGTATCCAACATCCTCCTTTGCTGGTCTCAGAAATGTCCCTGTAGCTAGAACAGAAAGTACTATACATTGCAGCTTCTCCACAGCAATAGGAAGGACACACATCCCTGTAAAGATTGCATGTGGGTATTCCATGTCAACCAACTCCACATTTCCTGATTTACAAGGAACTGATCAATAATCTCCTGGAGATTATGGAATGTTATCCACTGTTGGTACTGATTTCACTGCTGGCAGATGTTTCCTTGTGCATATGGGCAGAAACGGAAAGCACTAATGGCTGCCAGATGCTGCTCTACAACTGCTACTATGATCATGAGCATTTTTACTATCTAAAGCTGTAATATTTTGACATGATTAGCTCTGGATCATACTGTGAACAGTTTTTTATGACTATAAATTATAACTTATATACATGCCACTGTTGTATCATTTCCTTACCTGCATTCATTTGTATGTCTTAATGCCATCATGTGTTTATATTTTCTAGACAACACTTCTGTTCATTGCACTGTAATGCAAAATAGCACATGAAATCAGTGATAGCCTACTTGAGGCTATTTCCTGTACAACTGAGTAATGCATAATATTAGAATCCTAACCAGAATTTCAAAAACATTTCAAATCTGGATCATGTCATACAAATAATTAGCAGAGAATTATCTGCAACATATACTCTCTAGCACCACAACAGAGGTATATTTTGCCAGTTAATTGTGGTGTCTTAAGAATAATTCTTAGTAACCTTCTATGTATTTTACCTCAACCAGAGAAATTTAAACCCTTTCATTTACAGCAGCAACAATATATCTGCTAAGTTTCCAGTGCAAAAGATCATTAACACATGTCTCACACTCCCATATCACAACTGAGTTATTGGGAATAACAGATGCATAAATAACAATTTCTCACTGAATGGGAGTAACCTGCATTCTTTATCTCAATAATCATTTTTCAAGTATTTTGCTACCTATGTTCTCACTGCATCAGGCTCATATCTGAGACATCTGTTGGTAGACAGCAGATCCTTTGACTCATCCACATTTAGCACTCCATACTTCTTGATACACTGTTGAGAAAACAGTAAATTTTATGACACTTCAGTTTCTTTAAGACTCTCCTTACTTCTTATCTTGCTGCAGGATATGAATCTAAACTCAATTCAGACAAAATGTACATGAGTACTTGAATGCAGTACTTTTGCAACTTGTTGTCAAGGTTCAAGATTCTGCTTTGGATTCTGATATAGTCTTACCTGGAGGAAACTTTTTTACTTATCCAGAAAAATAGTTTACACTGGTAGGTATGTATTTCTAGGCCTTATGCTCATGTGAGGCATAGCCAGTGCCTCACACAGAGTTTTTCATATATATATATATATATATATATATATATATATATATATATATATATATAGATATATATATCTACTACCTTAATATAAGCTGCATTGATAGCTAAAGTTTTGAACCAGATATAAAATGCAAAAATGTTGAGAGAGCAAGATGGCAGTTATTGTGTAAGCAGCAAGGCTATCACTGCTCATAAACCCATATATTATATCCAGTGACATCTGAGACACCCACAGCTCACTTCATTATCAAACTTAGAAAATTTGAAAGTGGGAATCTATTCAACTGAAAAGTGTTGTTCTGAATTGAACAAAAACACTTACTTTTAAATTCTAACATGTTTGCTTCTATAAAATTGTAAGTGATTCCACCTATCAGATCCTCTTAACAGTGTAAACTGTGACTTACCAATGGAAAAACCCAGTATGACTGCATGCAAAATTCATGAGTTTGACAAATCATACTACCACAGCATCATAACTTCTAAACTCATGATGGCCCAAAAAGAATCTGCAATGGAAATTCAAACATCAAAGACTAAATTATCATCTATAATGAGCCCCAGAAAGTATACTACTGCACTAAACATTATAAAATAGCAATTCTAGAAAAAATAAACCAACTGTTAAAACTAGACTGGAACAGAATTTCAAAACTGATGAGATGAAGTCAGCCATAGCTTATGATTAAAATTCTGTGGATGCCATAGCAACTTAAATATCTGATATAAAATCTACTCTCTTGTCTATGGATTCAAGGTTGGATAAGTCAGAAACTAGAATCACTCAATGTGAAAATAAGATTTTGAATATCGAAAAAAAAATGTTACTTCTGACACGAAAGATCTAACCAACATTTGAGAAAAACTCCTAGATCTTGAAAGCTGAAGTGGAAGGAATAACTTGCTGTTTAGAGGTATTTCAGACTATATTTTACATATGGGCTTAATAACAATGTTCAAAACATCATCCTAAACCTTCTTTAAAAAAAAGACCCTTCACATTTTATTATTGAAAGAGCCCATTGAACCTTAAGGCAATGAGAAACCAACTTCACTCTGAGACAAGTACATGTTAAAATTCTAAACTTTCAGCATGTATCAACAATACTAGGTACTTTTAATGGTAATCATGATTTTTCCTGGAACGTTTCCAAAATAATAATATCTCAGGATCTTCCACTTCAATACAAAATAAAAGACAACTATGAGTATATGCCTGCACCTACTTAATACAAAATAAAATCAAATTCCATATGCTTTTTTCCTCATATGCTATATTTTACTTATAAAGCTAAAAAATACCAAATAGAATCACCAGAAGAGGCAAAACTGATCTTTCAAAAACATAAATGTTATTATTTCTAATATTGTTTTTTTACATCTGAATTAATAATACACAAAATGAAGTTGGTTTTACAAGTACACTTAAATTACCAGATTTAAAATTATTGTATTAAAAATACTTTGTGTATGTTTATAGCATTATATCTAGATTTAGTGCCAAGTCTCTCCCCTAGATAATAGAGAGCTTAGATCCATAATACATGGGTCAGTGTATTTGCTGGTTATTAGGCTATGATAGTGACTTGCATTTCTGCTAGGAAATTTGTTTTACTTCAGGTAAAACAGATAACCATTTTCCTCAGGACCCAAATGGGTGAAGGAAATATACCAAGGCAAAGAGTAGTTCCACTAATACAGGAAATAATGCTAACACACATTTCCTGTACAAACAGTAAATTATTTCCTGCCATGTCTATTTCTACATTCAAATACACAATCTGTTATAGCACTCTGAAAATTATTTTAACTATTATGGTAACCCCAACATTATTAGTACCACATCCCACAGCCAGTAACATTATTGATCCATTTTTTTCTTGATGGTTGATCACTGATTATTGAGAATGTATTTCTTGTATTTGCATAATTTGGGCATCAGGTTTGAAATTTAAATACATATAAAATATTATTTTCTGTGTTACCTGTAGTCTTTTTACATTCCAACTATCAATTTTCAGATTCATGGATTTTTATATATGTAATATATTTGAAAGAAGAAGATGAAGGTGCTTAGTAAGATAATTTTAAATTGTTGCAAAAGAAAATAATACTTATATGTTCAGCTTGTTTGGCCAAGACTGTGAAATTTAAGTAACAATAAATCTAAAATGTGAAGAAGTTCAATTTTGATTATGTGGTAAAACTCTTCTCCAAATCCTAAAGGGCCTACCACCCCCCACACACACTTACTATTAGATACAATCAGTATATTAATACCTTAAAAAACAAGCTTAAAAATCTCTATTCACTTCAGGTTTTAAGTCCAAATGATGAAAGGGAATATCAGATTAAAACTCTCCAACAAGAAATTATCTTTCACTCACCAGTAATTTTTTCATGAAAATAAAATATTGGTATCATACTTGGAATTGGCAAAAATTCCATCAATTTCTTTTATTTAAACCCATAAAAATATACAAATTTCCAGTGATATTATTGAAATATTCCATAATTCATTTTCCCAATTATATAATGATACATCTACTTTAAAATCTTATGAGGAGAACTTATATTTATTAAATAAATTGCCCTGTCTTATGTAAAATCAAGAGTAAAAAAGGTTATTATCTGTACCATATAAATTAAAATAGATTTAACAAAGCATTAAACCATTACAAATAATTAAAGCCCCCAGTCCTGGTGGCTTTTCTGCTAAATTTTACAAACTATTTCAAGACTTGCTATCTAAAATTTAAGTTTGGTCTTCAAGGGTATTTTGGTAAGAGGAATATCTGATAATTATTTAAATAGTTCTAAAACTATTTTATTCTCTAAACCAAATAAAGATACATCAGATATCTGAAATTACCATCCAATAGCTTTAATGATTCTGGATATGAAAATCCTAACATCAGTTTTGGCTGCAAGGGTTAATCAAATACTATCTAAACTAATATCAATTTAGCAATCTGGTTTTATAAAAAATAGGCAAACCACAGACAAGTCATTAACCTAATTTGCATTACAACATTTAGGCAATAATAGTAAACAACCTGGTGTGTTCTACTGATAGATGTCATTAAAGTCTTTGATAACATAAAATTTCAGTTTCTTTTCACTGTTTTGGAAAAATTTGGATTTCCCATTAGTTTTAGAAATCATCTCAAAATTTGCTATGAAAACCTATCTACTCAAATATTTAGTAAAAACATTTCTTTTTCTCACTTCCCATCTGTTTAAAGAATGGTGTAAGACAGTATTGCTTTCTTTCCACCTACCTTTTCAACTTATATCTAGAATCACTATTTATTTACTTTACCAAATACTGACCTCCCTTAAATATTAAACTATTAAATAGTTGCTACTCATGTGGAATATGTGATGGACCTAGATAAATCCTTTTTTTTTCTCCTCTTAAATACAACTACTTATATGAATGAAAACTGTTTAGGTGATATAAGACATAAATATACTTGTACATATCTAGGCTTAACTTTTTCAAATATGTGAAAGAGGGAGTCTATATTTGATCTTGATGTGATGAATAGCTTCTATGGATTTAAATGCTTACAGTATAAGGAAACAAGGTGTTTTACTGCAAAAAGTAGAAAGAGAGAGAGAGAGAGAGAGAGAGGTTCCGTTTGCACGTATTGTGAGTAACGTGGATGGTCATAAAAAAGGTTCTAGATAGATACCCATCTATTTGTATAAGGATATGGTAGACAGTCTCTATGTGGTTGTTTTGGTAGATGAGGAAGGAAGAAGGAATGATAAGTTAGATAATTTGAATACAGGTACCAAACATCATAACATTGTTTTCATTCCAAATGAAGAGCCTTTTTCTTGGAATTTAACCAATGCTTGAGAGCTCTGAGGTCTTATGGGAGGTCAGTTCTTAAAGACCTAATGGTTTTAGATGAAATGAAGATGGCTAAATGGTTAGCTTGAAGGACAGAACTCGATAAATACAGAACAGAAGGGATAGAATTGGTGAAGACAGACAAGAGATGAGGATGAAGCACCAACCTCTGCAGCAGTCTGTAAGAATAGGGGGGTTGGAAGATAAATCCAGGCTTGACAATAAAGAACTAGTCAGAAAGATAACTTCTGAGCCAGCTGAGTGCAGATAGGTGAATTGAGATAGAGTGAAATCAGTTAATTGGTAGGCTGTGGATGTCTAGGTTGAAAGTGTTGGTAAGATGCCCAGAAAGGGCATTTGTTAGGTTTCCTGAGTTTATTGAAGTAATAGAATATGATTAGTGACTGAGATAACTGTGTTGTGACTGTGCTTCTACCAGCGGTAAAATCATATTCATTTCTAGATGAGATTTTATATTTGTGAAGGATTACAGATAACTATTTCAAGAAGTTTGATGAGGGACGGGAAAAGAGAAATGGCATAAACACATTGAGCAATGTGGTTGGGATTGGTTTTGGTAGCAATATAATAATAGCACATTTTCATTACACAGGAAATCTTCTCTGGAAAGGGTTTATTAAACAGAAAGTAAACTTGACTAATGCTATAGTCTTCACAATGTGATATTAGCCATGGAATGAAAAGGTCAGCTCCACAAGTGCCATGTGGGCAGTAAGTCTAACAATATGTCAGCCTTCTTTAAGAGAGATTTTTCTGAGGTAGAAAGCGGCTAGGTATGAGTCAGAGGGGAAAAAAGGACATATTAGCAGAAATAGAAGTGAGGGGTAGTGATAAGATGTTGAATTCAGTTTTGAAGTCTTCTACAGAGAATGAAGAATTAGTCAGATTGATTTTGGACCTGATAAGAACTGCCATAATTTCTGTCCAGAATTTTTTTAAATACCTTTATTGAATTATCACTTTTGACATAGGCAATCTACAATTCAAAGTAGAAAGGGACAATGACAAAACATGTGGAAGCTCAAGAAATGAGGAGAGACTGGGATTTTTGGATGCAGGCCATTAAGGAGAATAGCAATAATCATACAACATATTGTATCTATAACATAGCAGAAAGTATTGTAAGTAAACCACATTAGAATGGAGAAAGCAAATTCTGCAGATAGGGATGACTGCAACTAGTGATATAGACAATAGGCAACAGGGGGCTGAAATTTATTGGAGAAATCTTTCCAGAACTTTTGAGATTCAATAGTACTTCTGCATCAGGTTCAATATGGAGTCTGTGCTATGTGTTTTACATTCACTCAAGTCCTTTTTTAAGAATTGTGGGCATTCATTTTATTTTTTTTTGATATGTGTATTCTCACCTAACTTTTTAAGATGTGGAGTACACACATTTTTGTGTTGTGCTACCTGGTGATTTATGGTGGCTCACAGATGTTTTATTGATCAGGAATAAGACTGCTGAATTTAAGTAGAGCTACTCAGTGTGTGCTACATTTAATTTCTATTTTATGCTGTGCATTTTCCATCCACTCAAGTCCTTTTAAGGACTTGTGTACATTTATTTTATTTTATTTAATTTTCCTTTTGAGTTGTCTTCTCTCTCTTTATCAGGCATAGGGAACACACACCATGTGTATTATACTATCTGTGCCTGACAGGTGTATTACCTATCAGGAAGGAGACTTCTACATTGAAGTAGCACCACTCAATGAGGACCGCAAGTTGAGCAGACTCCCTGTTTAAAAGTTGGGTGTTTCAAACTGGATACAACTGGTATTACATTTTTACAATATTTTGTGGATGAGTTTCATGATTTTCTACTATAAGCAGGAAGGGTGTTTGGCTTAACACAAATTTAGCCTGTTCACTTACAAACTGTAAGTAGCTAACATATTAACATCTTTGGCAAAGTAAAGTATGAATTTTATTGGTAAACTGTCCTTCTGGATATGTTTTGTAGTAATTATGATATCATTAGCTACACAATTTATGCCTTACATACTGTGTATTATTGGTTAGTTCTACAAGACATGCAAGTAAATTGTAAGACTGCTAAGAAAGAGGATTTATATTTTAAAATTTTGTTTCCTCACTTTATAGTATTAGTTAATAGTTATGATAATTTTATTTTATTTGATGGTGAGGGTTAGATAAAGCAGTTACCAGTTTTTAATATTAGACTGTTTTTTTGGTGTTTATTTATAAATCATGAACTTTTTAACATATATATTTAATGATTAGATGAAAAATCAATATTAACCCAGTCACTGGGGATGCACAAGCCAGTGCATTTCTTTATTTATTTATTTATTTTTATTTATTGCAGTTGGTTTACCAGGATAGTCCATTGGGCCGTAAGAACCCGTTTTCAATGGAGTCCTGGGGAGAAAAGCTCCAAAACAAAATATACATTCAACATTTGACAGTGACAATGTAGGTACAGACAGTTATTAATAGTATGAAGGCAGACTAAGAGTAAAACTTATCGATTATGGAATATCAGTAATAACAGTAAATACTTTGAGATGAGACATACTAGTTAGTGGAACAAGTGTAAACATTAATACAGATTAGAGAACAAACAAAGTAAACTGATTAAAGTAAGATATTGTACAGAATGATATTAGGTAATGTTAGTTATGTAGGGTGGGAGCAAGAGCATTCCCACTGTGATGCTAGATGTAAGAAAAGAGACTTTTTGAAGGTAGAGTGGTTCGAGGTGGTGCGGATGAGTGGAGGTAGGGAGTTCCAGAGACGAGCGAGGCTGAAGGAAAGAAGGTTTTTGCCTGGGGATGAGTAGGTTTGTGCACTTCTAGTAGATTTTGATTATTTGACCTTAGAACTCTGTTAGGTAGGTGCATTTTAAAGACAGAGGAAAGGGAGGGACAGAGGGAGGGGTTCAGAATAAGCTTATGGGCTAGAGTTAGTTGAGTATAAGTTAGTTGGTTGGGAAGTTCTAGCCATTTTAGTTTATGGAGGGATAAACAGTGGTGAGTGGAGGACTTATGGCTGGTGGCGAATTTTGCTATTTTGTTATAGCAGGAGCTAAGCTGTTTTTAATAAGGGACTGGAGATTAGTTAGTAGTGGGGCGCCATAGAGAAGGGAGGGGATAAGGAAGGAAGTAGAGAGGGTAATTTTGGTAGCAGCTGTGAGATAGGCATTCTGTCTATAAAGCATGCCAAGTTTTTGATGAGTTTTTTTGATGTTTGTTTGCAGGTGGGAGTTAAATTTAAGTTGGTTGTCTATTAGGACCCCAAGTAGTTTGGTCTCTGACACTATTTCAAGAGGTGAGTTGTCTTGGCTAGTAACTAAGAATGTATTCATGTTGGGAGGGGTGATTTTAGAAGGAGTAAATAACATTAGTTTGGTCTTGGTAGCATTGAGAGCTAGATGGTTACTTAGCATCCATTGCTCTGTGGAAGAGAAGGCATCTTGAGTGAGTTTTGTAGTGTAGTGATTGAAGGGCAGAACAGATGATAGTAGAATCATCTGCGTATTGGATGATGCTGGAGAGTGGGATTGATTTGTGGAAGTCGTTAATAAAAATATTGAAGAGAAGAGGACCCAGTATGGAGCCTTGTGGGACTCCTGTAGGGTACTAAGGAAAGAGGAGGTGGCTTTTTCCATTTTACAGCTTGATTTCTGTTAGATAGGTAACTAGAGAACCAGTTCAAAGAGGAGGAGGATAGGTAAAGTTTGGAGAGTTTAGTTAAGAGTAGGCTGTGTGAGATAGTATCGAAGGCTTTGGAGAGGTCAAGAAGTAAGGTGGAAACAATTTGTCCAGAGTCACGGGCTTTGTTTACAATTTCAAGGAAGGAGAGGAGGGCAGTCATAGTGCTATGATTGGGTCTGAAACCGTGCTGTGTGGGAGTTATAAGATGGTTGTCTAGGAGGTGAGGAAGGAGTTGAAGTTGGACACATTTTTCTAGGATTTTTGAAATGTAGGACAGGATGGCTATGGGAAGGAAATTAGTAATGTTATTATTGTTACCACCTTTGTGTAGAGGTATAATAAAGGCTTGTTTCCAGATTTGGGGAACTGTACCTTCTTGTAGTGAGCGGTTTATTAAGATGCTAATGGGGTAGGCAAGAGTATCAGCTGCTATACTGAGAAAGTAAGAAGGGATATTATCAGGAGCGTTGGTACATGGTTTCAGTTTCTGGAGGAGTTTCTTTATAGTAGATGTAGGTATGGGATTTAATGAGAAGAGGTTGCAGTCAGGAGGGGGCAACTTATGGTGTGGTGAAGATGAGGAGAGAGTTTGTGTGGCGGAGGGGTAGATGTGTTAGTGGGTGCGGAGTAGGCTGAAGAAGTAGTGAGAGAGGCGGTGGTTGGGGGGGTATTGGATAGCAGGGAGGTGTTAGAGAATGAGGAGGTCAGTTTGGAGATAGAGTCAATAAAGAAAGAGTTAAATTGGGTGGCTAAATCAAGTTCAGGAGCATTTGGGTCAGGGGTAGGAGTATCTGGGTTACTAGGGTGGAGGAGAGTAGAGATCCCTTTCCAGAATTTTTGAGGGTTGTTTTTATTGTTGTTTTGGAGTGTATGGAAGTAGTTTTGACGATCAAAAGTAATGAGTTTTTTTACTTTATTTCGGAGCATTTTATATTCGTTATGGAGTGGTGCTATCTTACGTTTTTGGTAGCGTGCCCAGACTTTGTCTCTCTGTCTCATGGTAGCAAGAGTACATTTGGAGAGCCATGGGGCTGATTTAGTTTTAATTCTCTTTGTCCGTAGGGGAGCTTGGGAGTCTAGTAATTTTAAGAATGTTGAGTTGAAGTGTGAGACCGCATTGTTTAGAGGTAGAGTTTTTAAACAATTCCAATTTATTGCTCGTAATGAGTTTGAAAAGGTTATTGGGTTGAAGTTTTTTTGGTCACGGATAGTAATATAGTTATGGGTTCGTTGAAGGATAGTGGGAAGCCGGTGGGTAAAGGTGGGTATGTGGTCACCAAGTGGGTCAGGAGAGTGCCACTGTTGGTGTAATAGTGAGGATGGGAGACAAGAATCCAATCTAATATACTCCCATTGGAGGATGTTTTGGCAGGGTGGGTTACTGCAGTGATTAGTTGTGAGAAATTATAAAGGTTGATGTTAATGGGGTTTGTAGGAGACTGGATAAGGGCCCAGTTAATGTTAACATCTCCTAGGATTATGGTTTCATTATTAATGTTACTGGATAGCCAGGAAAGGATAAGTTTGAGTGTGGGAATATTATCGCCTGGGGGGATATAAAGGGAAGCTATGCATATGTGTTTATAATTATTGATTTGTAGTAGGGTAAGGAGTAGTTCGGCGTTGTTGAAGTGTGGAATAGGTTTATTGTAGTATGCCAGTCCCAAGCTTGGATAAATGGGGAGGGTTTAGTCAGGAAGGGCATCCGGCATAAAATTTTGCCAAATCATACACGCAGACAACAGTACAGATATACATACTGGATCGGTCAAGGCCTGGGTTAACAATGACCGCCACCAGTTCTGTTGGCCATCAGGGTGCTGGTGGAAATTGGGCTACTGTTGGCCGAAGGAGGAGAAGAGGGGGAAGGCATGCCCAAAGGCAGGTAAAGGCTAGGACTGTGGTAGTGAGGTTCAGAACTTTGAATGTTAGCAGTATGACTGGTATAGGGAGAGAGCTAGATGATATGATGGACAGAAGGAAGGTTGGTATGTTGTGTGTGAAAGAGACCAGATGGAAGGGGAACAAGGCTAGGAGTATCGGGGGCAGGTTCAAATTGTTTTATCATGGTGTGGATGGGAGAAGAAATGACGTAAGGGTTATCCTGAAGGAACAGTATACTAAGAGTGTTTTGGAGGTGAAAAGAGTGTCAGATAGAGTGATGTTTATGAAGCTGGAAATCGATGGTCTAATGATGAATGTTGTTAGTGCATATGCTCCACAAGTTGGGTGTGTGATGGATGAAAAAGAAAAATTTTGGAGTGAGTTGGATGAAGTGGTGATGACTGTACCCAAGGGTGAGAGAGTGGTGATTGGAGCAGATTTCAGTGGGCATGTTGGTGAAGAGAGCAGAGGGGATGAGGAAGTGATGGGTAGGAATGGTGTTAAGCAAAGGAATGCAGAAGGTCAGATGGTAGTGGATTTTGCGAAAAGGATGGACATGGCTGTGGTGAATACGTATTTTAACAAGAGGGAGGAGCATAGGGTGACATACAAGAGTGGAGGGAGATGCACACAGGTGGATTATATCTTATGCAGAAGGGAGAGTCTGAAGGAGATTGGTGACTGTAAAGTGGTGGCAGGGGAAAGTGTAGTTAGGCAGCATAGGATGGTGGTTTGTAGGATGACATTGGTGATCAACAAGAGGAGGAGGAATGTGAGGACAGCACCAAGGTCAAATAGTGGAAATTGAAAAAGGGTAATTGTGAGGTGGAGTTCAGGGAAGAGTTAAGGCAGGCACTGGGTGGCAGTGAAGAGTTACGGAATAGCTGGGTAACTACAGCAGAGCTAGTAAGGGAGATGGCTAGAAGGTGTTAGGTGAGACATCTGGAAAGAGGAAGGAGGACAAGGAGACTTGGTGGTGGAATGAAGTACAGGAGAGTATACAGAGAAAGAGGTTGGTGAAGAAGAAGTGGGATTGTCAGAGAGATGAAGAAAGTAGACAGGAGTATAAGGAGATGAGGTGCATGGCAAAGAGAGAGAGATGGCAAAGGCTAAGGATAAGGTGTATGAAGAGTTGTATGAAAGGTTGGACACTAAGGAGGGAGAAAAGGACCTGTACCGATTGGATAAACAGAGGGACCGAGGTAGTAAAGATGTGCATCAGATAAGGGTGATAAAGGATAATGAGGGAAATGTACTCACAAGCAAGGAGAGTGTGTTCAGCAGATGGAAAGAGTACTTTGAGGGGCTGATGAATGAAGAGAATGAGAGAGAAAAAAGATTGGATGATGTGCGGATAGTGAATCATGAAGTTCAGTGGATTAGCAAGGAGGAAGTAAGGATAGCTATGAAGAGGATGAAGGATGGAAAGGCTGTTGGTCCAGATGACATACCTGTGGAAACATGGAGGTGTTTAGGTGAAATGGCAATAGAGTTTTTAACTAGATTGTTTAATGAAATCTTGGAAAGTGAGAGGATGCCTGAGGAATGGAGAATAAAGTGTTTTGGTACCGATTATTAAGATAAGTGGGATGTACAGAGCTGTAGTAACTACAGAGGGATTAAACTGATCAGTCACAGCATGACGTTAAGGGAAAGAGTAGTGGAAGCTAGGTTAAGAAGGGAGGTGATGATTAGTGATCAGCAGTATGGTTTCATGGAGGAAAGAGCACTACAGATGTGATATTTGCTCTGAGAGTGTTGATGGAGAAGTACAGAAAAGGTCAGAAGGAGTTCATAGGTTCATAGGTTGGTACTTAGCTATCGGCCCTAGGGCCTATACAAACATAGCGATAACAATTCCCTGGCTATTTCTTCCCACACTATTTACTTTCCTGGACCCCTGTCTAGCAGGGTGACTGACGTGATCCCTGGGGTGAATTTCCTTTCTCCCATCCAATCGTCAATGTTCCTTATGAAAAGGTCTAAAGAAGCGCATTGCTTGACATGTATGGGCAGTCTATTCCAGAGTCTGGGAAGTCTCTGGGTCAGGAACCAGCATGTTTTGTTTATTGTGATGACAAGGTTTAGATCCCTGGAGCATGTCGCTCTGAGGGATTGGGATTTCTTTAAGTGTAGCATGTCCAACAACTCTGGGTTTGACATGGCCTTGTCTGTTAAGCAGAGATCGCCTCTGAGTAGACGATATGCGACAGAGTATAGCTGGAGGTTTTTTAAGGCAGTCAGCATAGGGCATCTACTTTAGGCTTGTGATTCTTTTAGTGAGGTATTTCTGAAGCCTTTCCAGTTGTTGCAGATGTCTTGAGAGGTACATACCAAATGGGGCACTGTATTCTATAATGGGTCGAATGATGGATGAGTACAGTGGGACAATGACCTCCTCTTTTCTGGATGAAAAGCCCTTAGTGATGAGGTGTGCCACATAGAAGGATTTCATGACTGTTATGATGATGTGGTAATTGAAGGTGAGACCACTGTCCTCCTGTGTCCCTAAGTCTCTTATCACACTTTCAGTGTTTAGTGTACTGCCACCTATGTGGTAATTCACAGGTACATGTTTTTCCCCAAAGGGGATACCTATACATTTCTTGGTATTGAGCTTGAGCCCATGTCTCTGGCACCAAGCATCTGTTTCTGTAAGGCCTTTCTGTAGAGTATCCACATCATTTGGGGATTCAGTAATGGCTCCCAGTTTGCAGTCATCTGCAAACTTTGCTAGCCAGAGTCCCTTATGGCTTGTACTTCAGAGAAGTAGATGCCAAACAAGAGTGGTCCCAGGACTGAACCCTGAGGTACTCCACTTGTCACTTGTCTGGAGCTGAATTTGGAGTCGGCTACTTTTACAGTATGCATTCAGTCAGTAAGCCAGTTGGCAACCCATCGAGTGACGTAGGGATTAATGCCCAGCTTAGTAAGTCTATCTATGATTCCAGAGTGTGGGATGGTGTCAAAGGCCTTGGTGAGGTCTAAGATAGGCTGTGTGGACCACCTTACCCTCATCCATGGCTCTGGAGACTGATTCAAAGAAGTCAATCAGGTTCAGGAGGCAAGATCGGCCCTTCACAAACCCAAACTGGGTGGGGTCCAGTATTTGAAGGTTGCCAATGTCTTTGTTTATAAGTTCCATAATAACACATTCCATGGCCTTGCAGATCAGGCTCATCATACTGATGGGGCGGTAGTTCCCAGGATCCAAGGTGGATCCCCCTTGTAGAGTGGGATAACTGTAGCTGTGTGCCTCTCAGTGGGCACGAAGCCTGAGGTGAGGCTATGATTAAACATGACACTTAGGTGAGGTGCCAGTTCATTTTGTAGTTCATGTAATACACAGCCCAGGATGTCATCTGATCCCATGGATGCTGTATTCTTAGCTTTGGAGAGTGCGTTTTTTACCTGTCTGGCCATTATTACCAGAATTTGGCAATCTTCTGGTATTGAGATGGGCCGTTTAGGGGGTGAGAGGGGGTTGAAGTCGGCACTGAATTGATCTGCCAGGACATTGGCAATATCCTTGGAATCAGTATATTTAATGCCATTCTGTTGTAGCTCAAAGCAAATCTGAGCATTGCCATTTAGAATCTTGACATAGTTATAGAATGCCTTGTGGGTGTCTTTGGAATCTTTGGCAATTTTATCTTCATACCTAGCTTTAGAGGATTTTATGAGGGATCTCAGCTTCTTACTGAGGCTGGTAAGGGAGTTATTTGCAT
Source organism: Protopterus annectens (assembly GCF_019279795.1). Lineage (NCBI taxonomy): Eukaryota > Metazoa > Chordata > Ceratodontiformes > Protopteridae > Protopterus > Protopterus annectens. The sequence continues at coordinate 232,912,463 of NC_056742.1, forward strand.
CCTGGGATTTTCCTCTTTTCAGCAACAGTTTCTTCCTTTTGTTGTAAAGTTTGTTTATGGCAGGGGACCACCAGATCGGCTTCCTTTTTTTGGAGGAGAGCATCTTGGTTCTATTTGGGATGGCACGATTCATGCACGAGTGGATGTGCTCATACAATGCCTTAGTCTAGGATTCAGCAGTCGAACTTTCAGTTCCCGTCTGCATGGGTGTCATGACGTTTGTCACTTCTTACTTGAGTAGCATGAAGTTGGCTTTGGAGAAGTTTTTTATGTGTCTTTGTGGACTTAGAGAAAGCATATGACAGGGTGCCTAGAGAGGAGTTGTGGTACTGTATGAGGAAGTCGGGAGTGTCAGAGAAATATGTAAGAGTGGTACAGGATATGTACGAGGGTAGTGTGACAGCAGTGAGGTCTGCGGTGGAAGTGATGGATGTGTTTAAGGTGGAGGTGGGATTACATCAAGGATTAGCTCTGAGCCCTTTCTTATTTGCAATGGTGATGGACAGGTTGACAGACAAGATCAGGCAGGAGTCCCCGTGAACTATGATGTTTGCAGATGACATTGTGATCTGTAGTGAGAGTAGGGAACAGGTGGGGGAGACCCTGGAATGATGGAGATATACTCTAGAGAGAAGAGGAATGAAGGTCAGCAGGACTAAGACAAATATATATGTGTGAATGAGAGGGAGGCTAGAGGAATGGTGAGGATGCAGGGAGTATAGGTGGTGAAGGTGGATGAGTTTAAATACTTGGGATAAACAGTTCAGAGTAATGGTGAGTGTGGAAGAGAGGTGAAGAAGGGAGTACGGGCAGGATGGAGTGGGTGGAGAAGAGTGTCAGCAGTGATTTGTGACAGGCAAGTACTAGTAAGAGTGAAAGGGAAGGTCTATAAGAGGGTAGTGAGACCAGCTATGTTATATGGGTTGGAGATAGTAGCACTGACAAAAAGGCAAGAGTCAGAGCAGGACATGGCAGAGTTAAAGATGTTAAGATTTGCACTGGGTGTGATGATGGTAGACAGGATTAGGAATAAGTATATTAGAGGGTCAGCCCAGGTTGGAAGGTTTGGAGACAAAGCCAGAGAGGCAAGAATACATTGGTTTTGACATGTGCTGAGAAGGGATGCAGAGTATATTGGGAAAAAGATGCTAAGGATGAAGCTGCCAGGTAACAGGAAAAAAGGAATGCCTAAGATAAGGTTTATGGATGTGGTGAGAGAGGACATGCAGGTGGTTGGTGTGACAGAGCAAGATGCAGAGGACAGGAAGAAATGGAAACAGATGGTCCACTGTGGCGACCACTAATGGGAGCAGCTGAAAGAAGAGGAAGAAGATGAAAAATCAATTTTCATTGGAATGTGGTAATTTTAGTATTTATTTAAAAACACTTTTGAGGGTGTGATAATATGAGGTATTGCCATCTGTGCCAGGGAGAATAGGCAGTGCATGTGTAACATATGTCAGCATAGTTAGCTGGAGTTTGGTAAATAATTTTGTGTCATTTGACTATCACACTGACTTATACAGATATCCGCGGTGGTGCAGCGGTAGCATTGTTGCCTCACAGTAAGAGGCTCTCCCGTTTGATTTTCGACTGGAGTGCAGGGAGTGCCTTCTCTGTGGAGTCTGCATGTTCTCCCTGCAGTTGGATGGGTGTTCGAAAGACATGCCTAAATGGGCATGCCTTAGTTGAAGGTTGAACGTCGAGCTGACACCTCGGCGTTCGTGAAAATCTACTGCCAATCATTAGCAGACTGGAGTTCCACTGTGGTGACCCCTAACCGGAAAAAGCCAAAAGACAACCAACCAACTGACTTGTACAGATGCTTGTGTTAAAAATGTATCAAGAGTGTTATTATAACTGATTAAATGTTTATGTTTAAACAAAGAATTCTAGAATGGAAGAGTAGAAGTTGTTGAAATTGTTCTATTGCTTTCATATACTGTAAAAGATCTTAGCAAAGCTGTGAGTGTGTATTGTACCAGAGTCAGGTGATCAAATGTATGTCATTCTATAACCAGCACTGAGAGGATGGAATTCACACACCAGCTTGTTTTATTTTGGTTTCTTTGGAACCTGATATAAAAGTCTCTATCAGTTATCACAGTTGTTCAGTTAGTTGAGTTTAGTTTAGTTCAGAAGCTCATCACCTTGCCTTGTGGAAGTAAACATCTCAGCATCAAATCTTGCCTTGTTGTATTAAGTTAGCTAGGGAACAGTTAGTCTTTAGACATTTCAGGAAATACAGTAAGATTAGTTAAAAGTAGTTTTTTTTCTTGGATCTGTTTGAATGTGTCCAACAGTGTTATTTTTATTTTTCCTGCAATTGAAACTCTGCTGTTTATTTTACTTAGGTATTTATTATTCTGATGTTTTCTATTTTCTTTATTAAATATTTTATACCTTTTATTGCAGCTGGCCTTTTAGACAATACTTTTAATATCTTGAGAGTACTTGTGCTTAATTTAGTGACATGTTGGCCACTCTGAAAAGCTTTGCTGCTTTGGTTACACTCTACCATTCATATTAGTATTGATTTTACTCAGTATAATTGGATACCCTTGTAAGAGCCTGAGAGTAGTTGACTGATGGCAGCATGGTTACCTTATAGTCTGGACAGAAGGGGTACAACTAATAAATCTGTACCAACCTTTCCTAGTAGTTTGAGTGTGTGAAAAATCAAATACTCAGGTGTGGGTATGTCAGCCACTTGAAACTGGGACACAGTGCTCCAAAATGAGTCTTGTTTGGGATCTGGAGGGACAGAGAGTCCAGTCCCAGGTCTGGAGCATGTTTCCTGTGTGGTCATGGGGAAAATTATTCTTGATGCAGAGAGCTGCATCTCAAAAATACTGTTTAAATCCATTCCTGTTTTTAGTGTCGGTGGTGAGGATTGAGGTTGCCTGATTACTGGCCTGGAGCAGACAGACCATCACAAAGGGGTCTTGTCTTAACTATGTTAGATTGATAGAGTTGTGTAATATTATTAATAATAAGCATTTGAAAACCAATGCAAACTGCAAATGTCTGACTGTGAAGGCATTTGCGACTCATAGGCAGTGATTGTTGCTTGCATTTGTTTAATTTCTTTCACAAACTGCTAGGCATTACATATAGTTTCCTGAAAGTGTGTCCCACACCTAGAGAGAGCATTTAAGATAACCGGAGTGCATTTGCGACTCATAGGTAGCGATTGTTGCTCGCATTTGTCTGATTTCTTTCACAAACTGCTAGGCACTACATATAATATGCTGAAAGTGTGTCCAGCACCCAGAGACAGCAGTTAATATAACCAGAGTGCATTTGCGATAATAATTGCTGGGTCTGGCAAACTGTGATCACTTGCAGCACCTGGAATGGAATACAAATTCTGCTACTACATGGAGGGAGCACAGTTGTTAAAATAATTAGAACATATCCTGTCCCTATACTACATAGCTGTAGCTACCTGCAGGACATTTGACTGGAAGCTTAAGGTGTATAAAGCTTATTTTTTAGGCAGGAAACACCAGTTGTAAGGAGCGAGAGCCTGAACTAAGCCCTAGGCTTTATAATACATTCTGTAATATGCAGGAAATGGCAGTAAAGTGCTTACCACACAGCAATCACTATCTGTAATGAGTGGGAACATTGAACAAGCCCTAAGTTTCACAGTAGTGTGTTAGTTATACAGCAAATGCTAATTGTAAGGTACAAAAGACTTGACTGGTCCTAGTGTTTCAATAGAATGTACTTGGTGCCTAGTAACTGTGATATAACTGAATGAAATAATTCACTGTGTTTTTACACTTTCTACTAGTTTGAATACCTAGCCCTAGGCTATAAACTATATTGCCTTGACTGTATTTAAGTGCTACTGTACATGATGTTTGCTTGATGAAGATGGATTAGCTCTTTCAGTACAAAGGCAAATTTCAGCTGGTGTTAATGCTAGTTTTGCTTTTTATCTCCCTGTGCTTTTCATCTTACTTATTTTACCACTCTGTTTCTCTCTCCCTTTATGCAACTAGCGACCCTACCTACTTTAAGGGTACTAAAGCTGAGGAACTGTCCTGCCTGTTGTCCTGCATCCTTAAACCAACCCAAAACCTGCTATCCTCACCCTAAGCTAAGGAACGGAATCTTTCTTGCCCTGTGCAACAGCCCCTCAAGGACAATATAATAGGAGAAAGTATGTGTAGTACTTCTGTCTATTAAATACCACTGTATAAGTTACCTGTTAGGCACTCAGCTAGGGCGGCCAGTAGCCAAACCCTTTCTTCTCCTGCTTACTAGCCTAACTTTCCCTCCTGTACCCTTTAGAACTAACTTACATCCCTCCCTCCTCATATTTCTAGCCCTGCTACCTCTTATTGAGACTCTACTGTTGCTATATAACCTTTTGCCACTAGGTGGCACCCGTTTTTTCTCCTAAATATTTTCCCACTGTCTCTAAACATAACTCACAGGTACACAGCATTCTCAACTTGTTGAATACAGTTCCACTCTACCTTTCTGTCCTTTTACTCTATCCTGCCCACTATCCCTACTCTCTAGCTTACTACCCCTCACCCTCTCTACCCAAACTTACCTCAGCAATCAGCTTCCCACTGATTATACTCCTAGGATTCACTCCTACAGTGGCTCTACCTGCTCCGTTCACCCTGCGGGCTCACTCCGCTCCCCTACCCTACCCCCAATTTCCACCTGCCCCCAGTGTTTCTAGATTTATACATCCTAACCACACACCCCTCCTCCAATCAACCTATCACATACTCGAAACCTGTTAATTGCTAAATCCCACATCGCCCGCAACTTCTACCTAATTAACACATCTGAAAACATCCCTGCATAGCAACCTGAACACTACACAACTATATTGCCACCCACTACTACTCTAACACACCTAAAACCCTTACTCCTACTCTTACTCCTTCCTATCCTAACTGTACCTTACCTAATTACCTTCTACGAGCACCTTAATTCCCTAGACTTTAGCAACCCCAGAAAGCAAACTGCCACAACAACTCTAATAATCCCTCATAGCCATAACAATACATCCTGTCCACCAAAGTACTCATCAGCCAAATTTCATAGACTCACTCGCATCACATACTACAGCTCTAGAGCCAGAAAATCTCAAAGTCTAATATGTAAACTTTTAAAACTCATTCTACAAACACAAGTACACTCCCTAATAGATGGGGACATACATCCTAATCCTGGCCCCAACTTTACCCCTGCCACAGAGCCCAACTCCCCAACTTCTAGCTATACAAACTTGACTACAAGACCTCACAACTCTCTCCTGATAGCCCATCTCAATATTCAAAGTATAAATAACAAAGTTGCCCCCCTGCATGCCCTCATGAATGTACATTCATTTGACATGTCTCACTGAAACACGGCTCAAGCCATCAATACAAGACAGTGAGGTTATTCCTCCCAGTTATAGTATACTGTGACTAGACCATAATACTAAGAAAGGAGGTGGAGTAGCTATTCTATACAAAACTGGATTACAGGTAACCTCAATAGACTCAGAACCTCCCTTAACTAATAATGCAGAGGTACTTATTTCCAAGATTCAACTCAACAAATGGAAATCTATATATATTATATGTATCTATCTCCCTCCAGGCAACAATATCAGCACCTTATAGGCTATCCTAAGCTGGCTATCCACCACCTACCCACAAGAAACAATAGTACTCGGTGACCTTAACATAAACTGGAGCTGCAGTACATCTGAGCAACCTTCTACCTATATCAACCGACATGTTTTTTCTCAAACCATTACATCTCTCACTAGATTCAATAAACTTAATAACAATGACAGCACACTAGACTGGATCCTTACAAATAGTAATCAACAATCCTACAAAGTAGGGACCCTCCCTGAAGATCTAAGCGACCACTCACTCACATTCCTAATCAGGTATAAGAGTGAAATTCCAAACACAACCATTTATAAGAGTATAAGGTCTAACAAAAATTGATAGCTTTCAACAAGAAATCATAGTTTGTGACTGGTCACCCCTGAAATGCCTACCATTAGAAGAAGCAGTCAAATACTTTAATTCCAAATTCTTAACCACCCTCAACTACCATGCCCCAACTCGCATAATTAGATGTAGATCTAAACCAGCCCCATGGCTTTCCAAAACTATCAAACAAAAAATCCTTCAAAGAAACAAACTCAGGACCACCTGGCTGACTACTAAATGCCCCACAGATCAATTAAAATTTAGACAGTTAAGAAACGAAACCAAAAAGGCTTTTTTATCAGATAAAAGAAACTTTTACTGTCACCTACAACAAATGCACCAAAATAAACCTCAAAAATTCTGGGCTGGTATCAATGAACTGATACACCCAGGTTGCTCAGTCACACCCAACCCCTTAGGCTCTGAACACAATAGCCCCAACCAAATTGCCAATTCTTTCAATACTTTTTTTCACAGAGACCATTCAATCTCTTGCCAATCAGCTATCCCCTGACACAACATCTTCTTCCTCCCATAACACTAACAATCCACCAATATTTCAATTTCAACCTGTTCCTACATCCCTTGTCTGCACCCTTATTCAGAAACTTAAACCCACTACTCTCGTTGCAGACTTACTACCTGCAGAATACCTACAAAAAGCTGCTAAAGCTATAGCCTACCCCATATCTATCCTCATCAACAGAACTATCTCTGAGGGAACCATCCCATCACTCTAGAAAATATCACATATTATCCCCCTGCACAAAGGTGGTAACTCCAGTGATTTATCTAACTACAGGCCCATAGCCATATTATCCCCTCTGGCAAAAATCATGGAGAGGTGCATTCATAAGCAGCTCTTAAACCAGTTACTAGAAAACAACTGGCTAGCTATCTGTCAACCTGGCTTGAGACCATTTCACTGCACCACCTCTGCTCTCTTATCCTTCACCAACTGCATCAATAAAAGTTGTAATAATGATACACTATCCTCAGCTCTCTTTATTGATCTGTCAAAAGCTTTTGATATGGTCAACCACCAGCTACTCATAAACTTGCTCAAAAACTTGTCACTAGCTCCTTCTGCTATACAGTGGTTTCAATCCTACCTAAATAACAGGCAACAAGCCATACTATGGCAGAATAGCCTGTCTTCCCACCTCGCAATTACCCTCAGAGTCCCTCAAGGATCCATACTTGGTCCTCTCCTCTTCTCTATCTTTACAAACGACCTACAATCTGTAATACCTCAAGCCGCCTGTATTCAATATGCAGATGATTCCACATTAATATGCTCAGCCACGTCACCATCGCAACTACAGTCTCTTACCAAAAACGTATTTAGCACAGTTGAGAAATGGCTCCTTGACCGATGTCTCATACTGAACCCAAAAAAAACAAAAATGCTATTATTAACACCCACTCGTAGAACCTCCCCACTGAACTTTAATGTTACATCTACTAATGGTACTGTTATATGTCCTGATCATACCACATAACTACTTGGGGTACTAATTGATAATAACCTCTCCTTTGAGTCCCATATTAACAACACTATAAAAACAGTTAACAAAAAACTAGGATCCCGCTACAGAATCAAACCCTTTCTGACCCCTCTTGCCAGGACCACTATTGCCCGTACCCATTTAATCTCAACCCTTACATGTGCATCCCCTATCTATACTAAACTATGTAAAAGCAATATGAACAAGCTTTCCATGTCCTACAGTAATATTGCAAGATTTCCAACTGGGTCAACCTACAGAACCCATCATTGCAACAATCTTAAACAACTAGGGTGGTTAGAACTGTCAAATCTAATTCTACTGAGCCAACTAACAGTGGCCCAAAAGATACTGTACCAACCTTCAAATACTCCAATACTCACTAACCTAATCTCCCTCTATGATAACCTAAAGTCCCTGTGCTCATCAAACAAATTACTAGTTCAAATAAATAAAACAAACAATCTTGCCGGTGACTCTCTGTTCTCTAACACAGTAGGAAAAACCTGGAACATCCTACCTGATCACCTAACCTCCCTATCCTCAGCTCCCTTATTTAAAACCAAACTTAAAACATATCTTAAATCTCACTGGTTATGCCCCTGTGCTAATCCAGACTAACTACCACATTTGTATCCTGACACTTCTCTACATACCAGCATAAGCTAGTTAATCCTTTACTAACAATAGTGTGCATGTCAATATACTGATTAATAGTGTTCTATTTTAAATAACTAATCGTATACTAGCAAATAATGTGTGTGTGACTTTATTGCTCAATAGTGTGCTTTTTGCTTACATAGTTTTAAACATTTACTGTATAAATGTACTGTTAATATTGTGCTACATTTTTTATTCATCTTTGTATCTACATCCTTAGCTGCCTTTTAATAGGAACCATGTTACTCATATGTCAAAAGGAAGTAACTGTATAACAGACAAAAATTTACAATGTACCTATGTCTTGTAAATACTATTCTGAAGTGTGGAGCTTTTCTCCCCGGGCCTCCACTGAAAATGGACATATATCCAGTTGGACCAGCCCCGTCAACAAATGTAAAATAAAAAAATAAAATAAATAAATAAATTCAACTCATGAATTTATATTAGAGTGGTTAGAGGATGTTAAAAATACCAAAGTAAACGTTTAAAAGATAAATCTGTATGATTAATCTTGTTAGTCAGAATGATTCCTTTTTAGCTACACATGATGTTCAAGTCATTACAAATGTTAAGAAAGGAAAATATAAGAATGTATAGGTCAGGAATCTTATATCACTGACTTATTTCATAGGGTTTTAGAGAGTATGGAGACTTAACACTATTGATAATGATTAAACTTTAACTAACTGTGATGAAAATATTACTAGGGAACTGGTAGAGTCAAGTGTAGAAACCAATCAAGGTAGGAAACTAGGCTGATAAAACATTAATAGATTATGATGAGAATATAGTCAGGAAGTCAGTAGTGTGCAATACTGAATTTAATGAAGGGGAGAATTCAGGTGAAATTTGTATTGATAATTCAGCTGTTCTTACAAATCAACAATCAAACTGCGATTGTTATGTGTAAGTTACATTAGTAAATAAAAGCGGTTGTAATGTGATTTTGGATTATAAAAAAACATTAAATGACACAGGATCTATATCTACTGAAAAGGAAGACTTAGCAAATTTTGTTGAACATTGATTGGGGACTGTAAAGTGGTATAGAATGGTGGTCTGTAGGATGATGTTGGTGATCAAGAAGAAGAAGAGGAGTGTGATGGCAGCACCAAGGATCAAATGGTGGAAACTGAAAAAGGGTGATTGTGAGGTGGAGGTCAAGGGAGATTTAAGACAGGCACTGGATGGGACTGAAGAGTTACCAAATAGCTGGGTGACTACAGCAGAGCTAGTAAGGGAAATGGCTAGAAAGGTGCTTGGTCTGACGTCTGAACAGAAGAAGGAGGCCAAGGAGACCTGGTGGTGGAATGAGGAAGTACAGGAGAGTATACAGAGAAAGAGATTGGTGAAGAAGAAGTGGGATTGTCAGAGAGTTGAAGAAAGTAGACAGGAATATAAGGAGATGAGGTGCATGGCAAAGAGAGAGGTAGCGAAGGCTAAGGATAAAGCGTATGAAGTGCTATATGAACAGTTGGACACTAAGGAGGGAGAAAAGGATCTGTACTGATTGGATAGACAGAGGGACTGAGCTAGGAAAGATGTGCAGCAGGTAAGGGTGATAAAGGATAATGAGGGAAACCTACTCACAAGTGAGGTGAGTGTGTTGAGCAGATAGAAAGAGTACTTTGAGGGGCTGATGAATGAAGAGAATGAGAGAGAGAGAAGGTTGGATGATCTCGGGATAGTGAATCAGGAAGTGCAATGGATTAGCAAGGAGGAAGTATGGATAGCTATGAAGAGGATGAAGAATGGAAAGGCTGTTGGTCCAGATGACATACCTGTGGAAGCATGGAGGTGTTTAGGAGAAATGGCAGTGGAGTTTTTATCCAGAGTGTTTAATGAAATTTTGGAAAGTGAGGAGTGGAGAAAAAGTGTTTTGGTACCAATTTTTAAGAATAAGGGTGATGTGCAGAGCTGTAGTAACTACAGAGGGATAAAACTGATCAGTCACAGCATGAAGTTATGGGAAAGAGTAGTGGAAGCTAGGTTAAGAAGGGAGGTGATGATTAGTGATTAGCAGTATGGTTTCATGCCAGGAAAGAGCACTACAGATGCGATGTTTGCTCTGAGAGTGTTGATGGAGAAGTACAGAGAAGGTCAGAAGAAGCTGCATTGTGTCTTTATGGACTTAGAGAAAGCATATGACAGGGTGCCCAGAGAGAAGTTGTGGTATTGTATGAGGAAGTTGGGAGTGTCAGAGAAGTATGTAAGAGTGGTACAGGATATGTACGAGGGTAGTGTGACAGCGATGAGGTCTGTGGTGGAAGTGGTGGATGCGTTTAAGTTGGAGGTGGAATTACATCAAGGATCAGCTCTGAGCCCTTTCTTATTTGCAATGGTGATGGACAGGTTGACTGATGAGATCAGACAGGAGTCCCCGTGGACTATGATATTTGCAGATGACATTGTGATCTGTAGTGAGAGTAGGGAGCAAGTTGAGGAGATCCTGGGGAGGTGGAGATATGCTCTAGAGAGGAGAGGAATGAAGGTCAGCAGGACTAAGACAGAATATATGTGTGTGAATGAGATGGAGGATAGAGAAATTGTGAGGATGCAGGGAGCAGAGTTGGCGAAGGTGGATGAGTTTAAATACTTGGGATCAACAGTTCAGAGTAATTGCGAGTGTGGAAGAAAGGTGAAGAAGAGAGTACAGGCAGGATGGAATGGGTGGAGAAAAGTGTCAGTAGTGATTTGTGACAGACAAGTACCAGTAAGAGTGAAAGGGAAGGTCTACAAGAGGGTAGTGAGACCAGCTATGTTATATGGGTTGGACAGTGGCATTGACAAAAAGGCAGGAGTCAGAGCTGGATGTGGCAAAGTTAAAGATGTTAAGATTTGCACTGGGTGTGATGAGGGTGGACAGGATTAGGAATAATTATATTAGAGGGTCAGCCCAGGTTGGACGATTTGGAGACAAAGCCAGAGAGGCGAGAATATGTTGGTTTGGACATGTGCTGAGGAGGGATGCTCGGTATATTGGGAAAAGGATGCTAAGGATGAAGCTACCAGGTAAGAGGAAAAGAGGAAGGCCTAAGTTAAGGCTTATGGATGTGGTGAGAGAAGACATGCAGGTGACTGGTGTGATAGAGAAATATGCAGAGGACAGGAAGAAATGGAAAGAGGTGATCCGCTGTGGCGACCCCTAACGGGAACAGCCGAAAGAAAAATAAGATTGAAATGATTACAATGGAGGATATTGAAGGAATGGTTAAGGAGAGGTGAATTTAAACCAAAAGATGAAACGTTACTGTTCACAGCCCAGGAGAGTTGGCTATATGCATGTTCATTTACAAAGTCCATTGAACAGGTGGGAGAAAAAAACAAAAGTAGGTTGAATATGTGGAAAGTAATGAGACTCACCATGTGTAAAGTGTAGTTATTCCATCACTGTCTTGGTCAGATTATTAGCTTATGGCTAAGACAGCTATGCCTGGTATATAATGTTGAACTTGTTAAGTATTGGGAAGACTGTGTTCTCAACAGCAGACTTTTTTCAAATGCCATGTTACACCTTAATTTATCCAATCCCACTTTTGTAGCTGGGAAATTAATTGAACATATTAAAGTTTTTTTTAGAGGGAAGCTCTGTATAGAGGCAAAGAGTAATAAAACTAGATCTGATAGAGATGTAAAATGTTATTATTGTAACTCACAGGGTTTAGAAAATAAACATGATGAATTAGCCAGTGTAATATTGGAAAGGAATTATAAATTAATGGCAACTGCTGAAAGTTGCCATCAATGGTTAAACAAAGTATGAATGCCTGAGATAAAATTAAAGTGGTGGAGGGGTTATTCTTTGGGTCATAAATATATTCCTTATGCACTTATTAAGCAAATGAAAGACATCAAATCAGTTATAGTGCAAATAATAGACAGCATTATTAATAAATACACACATATTGTGCTATGTTATTGAATACGATCTATGGCAAATTCAACAACTGGGGTTTTAAGCCAAGTTAGAAAAGTACTTATGCAATAAGATTATTGTATTGCTGGGTGATTTCAATTACCCTGTAATTTCATGGATAGACCACTCAGCAAACTCAGTATTTGAAAGATAATTTTTTCATATGACTAAATTTGCTAATGTGATACAACTGGTACAAAAGGGAAAAGAGGTAGAAATATCCTTGAAATATTTATTTCTACAACTTCCAAAAGTGTGCGCGACTTAAATTGTGGGTGCCACTTGGATGTTCCTATCATTATTCATCGACATTTGATTTTAACTTTTCATCATTTGAAAAGATAAAACATTTAAAAAAGAATATAGGTGCTCTTGATTATTGTTCACTAATAAAAATTATAATTGATATGAACTGGCCATTGAATTTCCCCCTGCGTTTTTTGGGTATGGCTATAGGATTTTAAAGAAATTTGGCACACTAGAATATGAGCTACTGAAAATGAAAGCAGAGAAAGATTTCATAATCCCCATGTGGTGGAACAGAGAATTGACAAAATTACTTAAGAAGAAGAAAATAAAGAATAACCATTAAAAGAAATGTTAATCACTTATGGAAGGAACTTAAGAATAGCATTAGGAATGTTGAAATTAATTTTAAAATTTGTTTATTAAATAATCCGATATGTAAAAAATCTTTTTACTAATATATTTACTCATTTAACAATGTTACATTATTTCCTTGCATAAGAATTAAAGGGATATTAACTACAAATCTAAAACTTATAGCTAAAGCATTTAATACATTTTTTTTTGTCAATACTTGTACTAATAATGTTGATGAATCTATATCTTCTATTGTAGTTCATAGTCAGTGTCCCAGTATTACCATTAATATGGTTAAGAAAGCAATAAACACAATTAAAAAGAAAACATCTATGGGTCCAGACATGATCCTCGAGTCTTTACCAATCACAGTTAAGACTACTATTGCCTCAGTACTGTTTAACATATTTAATAGGTTTTAGGAAATGGTAATGTCCCTAAATTATGGAAACTTTCACATATTACAGTGATACATGAAAAAGGAGAGAAAGATGAAGTTGAAAACTATAGACGTATAGAAAGATGGAGTCTGACATCTATAGTTGGAAAATGTTATGAAAGACGTGTGATTGGTTTAATGGGTTCATAGGAAAGTATTAATATAACTATCCTTGTGGGCCATTTTAAGCCAATTTCACTTTTTATGCTTGATTTAAACTTTTCCATTTGGTTAAAGATTGACCTTACCCATCCCATGGTTGATAATTATATATTATACCTAATGAGAATGACTGTAATCATAACATAGATAACTTGAGGGGACCCATACATGGGATAAAGCATTTAGGAGCTGCATCTGTCCATTAGTAGTAAAGTTTCTGTTTCACTTCCATAGATCCAAGTTGCAATTGAATATGGACAGGGATGAACTTTGTTTTATGTGGATGAGGAGACTGTTCAATAGCAGCAATATCATCTGTGAGAAATACTTGTCCTTCCAAACTGTTCTGTTGATGTTGAAGAAGAGTTTAGATCCCTGGACCAAGAATTTCTGATGCCATTTGGCTTGCTGATGTACAGTAAATCCATCAATCCTGGGTCAGAGGAAGCCTTATATACCAGTCACAGGTCACCTTTTAGTAGTCTGTGGAATACCAGGTATAGTGATACTGCTTTGAGTTGGTCAATGTAGAACATGTTGTTTAGGCTATTGATCTTTTTAGTAAGGTATCTCTGTGGGTGTTCCAGTTGTTTGCATGTGTCTGAAACCGATACATGTCAAAGGGGACATTATATTCAATGACTGGTCCAATTAGGGCTGAGTAATGCAGGACAATGACATCTGTAGCTCTAGATACAATCATTTGTTTATAGGCTGTGCAACACAGAAGGACTTTCTTACAACAATAGACACATGTTGGTCAAAAGTTAGGTCACTGTCCACATAAGTTCCAAAATTCCAAACAAATGCATCAACTCTTAGGGCTATATTGTCAATGTGGTAGTTCCCTGGTGAAGATAACTTTCCAAAGGATACAATGAAGCATTTTTTGGCATTTAGTTTCAGTTCATGATTTTGTCACCAATTATTTTTTTGGGATACAATGACTGCTCCTAGCTTGCAGTCATCTGCAAATTTAGTCAACCATGGCTCTTTAGTTTTAGCCCTTACTTCACAAAAAGGAGATAACAAACAAGAGCAGTCCCATCACAGAACCCTGGAGAACTCCACTGGTGACTGGTCTCTTTGTATAGGTAACTTCCCCTGTTTTGATTTCCTGCATACTATCCATAAACCATTTGGCAGTCTAGCAGATGACATATGGGTTTATTCCCAGTTTATTTAGCTTTTCTACTATGTCTGAGTGAGGAATTGAGCCAAAAGCTTTGGCCAAGTTGAGATATGCTGTGTGTGCTGTTCTACATTCATCCATTGCTTTAGTGACCTTTCCAAAAATATCCTCCAGGATGAGTAAGCCTACTTAACCTGGAGGACTTCTTTGAGAAGGTCAGCAAGACAATGGATGAGGGAAAAATTGTGCATACCATTTACCTGAACCTGGCTAAGGCATTTGATACAATACCCTACTCTGGTATACTTGACAAACTCATTGACCTGGGAATAATCCCCTACATAACTAACTAGATTGCCAGCTGGCTCACAGACGGGACTCAAAAAGTCCAGATTGGTGAGTTCCAGTCAGAATGTTGACAGGCTAGCAGCAGTCTTTCTGTGCTCTGCTATGTTATTTACTTTCTGACGGGAAAATATATTTCTAAGTTATCTTATTTGGAATTTTTGACAAATACTAATATTTTGTACTGTTCTGGAAGATAAGAACAACACATTCTTTTTATTCTTAAAATTATTTTTCCTGTCAAACATTTGCTCAGAAAATCCTTCACTGGAAAACAGAATCAGTCACACAAAATTGAGCTCTCAGGAATCTCTTATGAGAAAGGACTTTGAGACTATATTAACTAACAAACAAGAGTTTTTACTGAATATGGACAAAATAAACAACAAGCTGGACAAGTTTAAAGAAAAATGTTTCAAGCAAATGGAACAAATACAGGAATCTCGTAATCAACAGAAAGCTTAAATATCAGGAATAGAAGTGCCATTAAATGACGTAGAAGGGAGATTAGTAGAGAAAGAAAACAATACTGAATTCCTTCTGAGACAAAACACTTTACTTTTAGACAAAATAGATGACTTGGAAAATAGGTGCTGGAGGAAAAACATCCGCATCTTTGGCTTACCTGAGAAGATAGAAGATCGAAATATGACAAGCTTTTTTAACATCTTGGCTACCCAATGCTCTTGATTTACCAGAAGCAATGTCCTGTGGAATCGAAGCAGCCCACATATCCTTGATTACTCCCACTGCATCTAAAAATAATCCACTATCAGATCTACTGTTGTAAAGTTCTTTTCTTCACAAGACAAAGAACTAATTCTAAAAACAGGGGAGAAAGAAATAAGGTCTGATAAGAAAAAAAAAAATGTCTTCATTTGCTTAAAAAACTAAAGAAGAAACAGATCAAGGTTCATCTGCTATTTCCAGCCAGGGTTAAAATATTTGTTTTGGATGACATTAAAATCTTTGATGACTTAGAAAATGCTATAACTTTTTTAAAGATAAGAACATAATTGACCAGGTAGAGGATATGGAATGGAATAAAAACTCTTTGAAAAGACAAACAGAAAGAAATAACTGGAAAATAAATGAAAGAAAGAAGAAACTAGTAAGACGACTTCTTTTAAAATAATTTGACTGTTTATCTAATTAACAAGCAACTAAAGGAAAAGGCTTTGCTTTGCTGTACTGACTCCTCAGGTGTGCAGTAGCAACCCACACCCAAACCTCTGCCCAGGTGATGTTTTACTAAAATCATAAATAAACTTTTAGATGTCTTATCAGGAAAAGAGCAGGAACTGGGTAAAGGTCTTTTATAAGTAAAACAGCAGTATTTCTCCAAAGACCAAAGAGGATCAAACGGCTTGGTGTAAAGCAGCTTTAATAAAACAAAAAAGAGTAAATGGTTTCATAACTTTCCAGTCACGTCTTCAGACTCAAATACAAAAAGAATAGTATCAAAGCACTTAAAAAGAGTGCCCAGTCTTAAGTAATTAGATAATTAGTCATCTTAAAGGTATATCTCCAGAAACTACTAAAAAGGAATTACAATGTCACCATATCAATAAATACACGTAGTATGAAAAAGACATGGGTTAAAAAATGTTTAAAAACATTTTACTCAATGGAGAGTGAGCGTGTGCATAGTACTGGTTTAATAGATACAGCATCATTAATACCTTGTGTCTTGTCTGAATTAAAATGTACTATCCACCTAAGCTCAACTAATTCTGTTTTATTCTTGGTATCCCCTTTCCTCAAGCTCTCTTTAACTATCTCAAGTACTAAGAATCAAAAGGCATCGTGCATGCCATACTCCTTAGTATGAATTGCTAGTGTAGTACTCTCCTTATTATTCTTATATATCTCTAAGGTGTTCCATAATACGCTCCCTTAAGGACCTATCCATTTTTCCTATATAGAATGCTGTACATTCCATACAGTAACTGTAATATACTACATTCCTTGTTGAGCAATCTGCATAAAAGTATGTTTTATCATTATCCCTTTATGCATATGTGTAAATGATGGTCCTATGTGTATAGAATTACAAGCACTGCACTTCCTAAAAGGATATGTTCCTTGTTTCTGTGAAGTAACAAGTGGTTTATTCATTCCTGTCCTATAACAGGGCTGTCCCTTTATAGATAAGTTGTTTTTAAAGGAAAACAAAGGGGTATCACTAACAATTCTACCTATCTCTTCAGAGGCTTTCAAAATATTCCAATTCTTTTTAATAATTTCACAATAAGTATTAATATTACTAGAAAAAGTTATGGGTACGCCGATACTCCTTTCAATATCCATAGCAGGTGTTGCATCCTCATCCACTAGTCATTCAGATAAATAAGGTCTACCCTTTGTCTCTCTCTTAAAAATAGAGAAATACAGTTGTCTATCTCTTTCTTTGAGTAACCTTTGTCTAGAAAGTCTCCACTGAGGTCACTAAGTGCTTCCATCAAGGAATGTTCTTCATTATGTAACCTCATAATAACTAAATAATAAAATAACTCAGCTATCACTTATACATTTATTAACAAAATGGAATACGTTTATTTTTACAATGGATGAAAGGCTCGCCTTAATAAAAATGATTATACTTCCAAAAATTCTATACTTAATACAATCCTTATCATTACCCTCATCTAGAAAAAAAATACAGAATATAATACTTTAAAACTTACATTTTTCTCATATCCTAACAAACCAAAACTAGGACTAAGTCAACATGTAAAAGATTGGTCTTTTGGTGGAATTGGTATCCCAGAAATAGAGTTATACTAAATATCATCAATCATAAAAATGTTTTTTATGGTTAAATAAAAATTATAGTGGAAAATGGAAAAACATTCAAGAGATCCTATGTATAGAGTCAAATAAGATAGTATCCTCACAACAAAATGAGATACCAAATAATAATTTTCTATGGATATTAAAACATTACATTTTGGAAAATAGAAATATTAAGATTAATTCTTCATATATCACTTCAATGTTAAAGATATTTAGAGATTACATTTACAAAAATCCATGATATAAAGCATGTTTTTTCCTTGCTGCTTTCAATAGCATATACACAAAATAATCTATGTGCTTTTAATTTAAAATCAATACATAAGTTTAAAAAGAAAAACTTGATATACTGATATCAATTGATAGATAGAAGCAAATTACAAAGCACATAATATATATTAATTATATTCAATCTCTACAAGGATATATAGTTAGATATAAAAAACTGTGGGTACACAATAGAAAATAAGATAAATTTGATGCAACTCTATTAAGAAATAATGTCCCAAAATTCATAGATTTTATGATAACATTATTAAATCAGAAAATATCTGAAAAAGGGCTTCAATCTAAAATATATCAAACTAACAAAAATGTAGAAGAATATATTAATGGAAACTACTGGGACTATTTCAAAATTGTAAATAACGTTGATCATAGCACGGAGGATAAAAAAATATATTGATGTCTTCTAAGCAAACTAAATCTTCCATAAACTGGAGATTATTTACATGGTAATTCATGCATACAATATTCATAACACCATATAGAATTGAATTAATATATAAAAAATGTTGTGTTGGAGATGTAAAGCAAGTGACAAAGCATATTGGCAACATATGTTTGCTGAATGCAAAATTATCAAACCAAAATTTTTTTTTTTTTTTTTGCAATCTTTATTTAATGATAAATTTGTACTAACCAGATCATTAATTCTGTTCAACACACTGATACCTGATTGTGCAAAGAAAGCAAACTACCCACTACTGTGGAGTCTTCTATCGGTAGCAAGGAAAACAATCACCAAGAATTGGAAAAATGAACAAACTCCTACAATGAAAGAATTTGTAAATATGGCAACCAATGTCTGTCACTATGAACTTTTAACAATCAAGATGAGAACAACCAAAGTTATCACATTTCACAACATATGGATAAAGCTTAAAGAACTGCTGAATAAACAGATGCAAATATCTTACCGACATGGAAACCTTTTCTTACATTTTATCATTAATAATGACTTCAAGAATAACTGGAATTTTAGTTACTTGGTTGACACCTTTGTAAACAGTTGTTTAGTTATGGTTTGTGTTGTTTGTATAAATACTTCAATTTCAACTTTGTATTTTAATGTGAAAGTTGATACTCATGTATTAAAACCAATAAAAATATTTTATAAAAAAACAGAAGTCAGGCTTTGTAATGCCACCTCATCTAAGAGACCAGTTATCAGAGAAGTACCTCAGGACTCTGTGATGGGACCTCTCCTTTTTGGCATCTACTTCTCAGAGGTAAACGCTAATGTCAAGGGCCTTTGGCTGACCATGTTCACTAATGACTACAAATTTGGAGCTATCATAGATTCCCCCATAACACAAGCATTTTACAAGAGGCTTTCACTCAGACAAATGACTGGTGCCAAAGTCACAGACTAAAACTCAATGAAAAGAAATGCATTATAGTGCTGTTTGGTAAACCTGCCACCCCAGCTAATTATTCTATCAATAAGGCAACCATAAGAGCTGACCCAGTAGTCAGGGATCTAGAAACATGTGTAGACAGTCATCTGGCTTTTGACCAATGTGGCCAAGGTAGTAATAAAATCATTCTATGTCACTGAACTTATAAGCAAAGCCATGGCATCCAAGTCCAAGTATGTCATAGTGAAACTTTATTTGGCCCTTTACAGACCCACCATTCAGTATAATGTCCCCTTTGGCATGTACCTGACCAGACATATGCAGCAGTTTGAGCCCCAACAATGGTTCCTTATGAGAAGAATCCAGGATATAAGCATGTGTTCCTATATAGATCACTTTAAAGTCTTATCTTTATATTTTGTCTTCTACAAGTTACTGAGAGGCGATCTATGTCTAGCATAAAATGCATCCTCATATCCAGCTCTGATGGACCATTTGTACATCTGCAAAATGAACAACATTGGAATCACTAGATCCAAGGAATTAAATTTTGCTTGAGACATAAATAAGACATGGGGAGACAGACATGTTTCAGAGAATCCCCATACTATGGAATGGGCTCCCCATCCATGTGAAGCAGAGTCCATCCCTAACCTTATTTAAGTGTAACACTGAACAATAGATGGGAAATTGGAAATTAACCCTGGGTCTGGCCCCCATGTCTCTGATAGACAGAAGCAGGCAGTAATGCTCAAACTAATATACCCCCACATAACCACTAGAAACTTCCTAACATACATACCCTCTCCTAATAAACACCCATGATACATAGGGACACAACTGGGTTAGATTGCATGGCTGGGCTTATAATGGCCCTAGTTTTCATTAAACTAGTGCATGGCCTATGAACTTATGAACCTGCCCTTGTTGAATCCAAAATGAGATATGTCCATAGTTTTGAGGTTCCCTATGTCCTGATTGATTAACTCCAAGATAAGTCTTCTCATGGCTTTGCATATGAGGCTGGTCAGACTTATGGGTCGGTAATTGCCTGGGTCTGTGGAAGGTCCACCCTTATGCAGGGCAATAAAAGTAGCTGTTCTCCATTCGCCTGGCATAAAACCTGTACTGTGGCTGAGATTGAATGCTTTTGTTATGGGTGTGTGTAGCTAAATCATGCTTCATGCTATTTAAGATGCATCCATTGTTATTTTCAGGACTAAAGGTATATTTTTAGCTTTTGATATCACTTTAAGGACTTGATCTTGTGTGCTAACTGGATTTGAGCCAGTTTCAGGACTAAAATGGAGGGGAGAGAAGGGTAAAGTTAGAGCTACATTTATCAGCCAGTAGATTTCCTATATTTTCAGTCTCAGGTCACAATCAGCTCAGCACATTGGTGCATTGTGCTTTTGAGATTACATACATCAGTAAAAATGCCTTGTGACTGTTTTTGGCTTCGGTAGCTATTTTAGCCTCAAACTTGGCTTTGGTGGATTTTATTAAGCTCCTGAGTTGTTTGTTTATTTTAGTGACAATGGCTGTAAAATTCTTGGAATTACTCTTCTTACATTTGGTCAAAATTCTTTACCTTTTATTATAATGCTAGTTGATATTACATTTCACCATGTGGGCTGATTTCTGGTGTTTGCCCTCCACTTGTTGCTAAGGGGTACACTTGCATTCATAGTGTTGTGGTGTATCCTTCTGCATATTCAGTGAAGTTAGCTGGGTTTGGTAGGGATTTGAAGCTTTCCAAGGTATCTCATAGGTGTAAATAGCTTGCTTTAAAGAAATTTCTAAAGGTACTTTGGGTGGAAGAAATCTCTGGTTTCAATTTTATTTTAAAGAGACAGCTTTATGGCCAGACCTAACAAGTGATGAAGACACACACGGGATGATGCAAGATGCTCCCATATTAGTAAGGACAATATCCAAGATTTTATTCTCCCTACTGTGTATGCTAATTAATTGTTCCAGGGCATTTCTATTGACAAAGTCCAGGAATCTCTGCACTTGTGCACTAGTGGTGGCATAGGTTTCCCAGTCTAGATAGCTTAGATCACTTAGGAAAATTGTATTGTGTTTAATACTAAGTGATTCCATTTCCTGGGGATAGGCATTGTGGTCTTCTTGTATCATAGAGGGAGTTCTATAGCTAGACAATATATGGCGTGAGACAGTTCTGATGGCTATTTGTACATGAAGAAGCTCTAGATTCTTGATGTCAGCAGGTAGAGTTGTATGGCCATGACTGCAAAAACAAACAAGTCAAAAACGTTTTTTCTTCTTTTCTATGTCTAAGGAAGGCAGGCAGCAGTAAATTGAATAGAAAACTAACCACATCAGTTTTAGTAATGGCTAGTGAGGTACTTTTTCAATGAATGTTAGTTTTAAGGAAACGTGAGTTTGTTGTTGCTCAAGCTAAATCTGTTTTCAATATATGAGCTTTTTTGCTTTGCGTAACAAAGGGCATGCAATGTTTTTGCTTAAAATATGAAATACAATCTTTAAGCTTAATCCAAATCTCTGTGATCATTGTAACTATAAAGAGGAAAACAATACGAACAGAGGAAGATTTGAACACTGATGGTAAGTGAGGAGAGGTGACCATCCAAGGGATATGCGTATGGTTGAGGGGCTCAGGTCCATTTCCCTGCCTATGGCCTGATTTGACCATGATCTAACTATGTCTGTGTGCGAGTGTGTGTCTGCGAGTGTGTGTGTGTGTGTGTGTGTGTGTGTGTGTGTGTGTGTGTGTGTGTGTGTGTGTGTTTGTGTTTTTGTATACATGCCTGAAACTTAGATGTAAGGTTTCATGGTCTGCCATGGGAGAAGTCCCTTCTTGAATGACACATTAGAAACAGTCTTCATTTAGGGGAAAAGAAAATACTCACTATTAATTCACACCATTTATTCTGACAATTATTTTCCAATTAAGCATCAGACTACCACATCTTTTTTTGTCCCCACTGGCTCCCCTTCATTCCCTCCTCTGAACTATCCATTCTTCAGTTATCATGTAAAACAGGCACCTTCCATTCCAGTCAGGAGCTTATCCCCCATTTGTTCCTTGGCTGGAGAGCCATTTGTTTCAGGAGAAGTCAGAGTTAGGGTCTAGGGAAAAGACCAGTCTGATTGACCCAGCAGACTCCCTTCATAATCTGCACAGCAACTCTATTAAGCACCACAGTTTCTGCCCACCATGGGATGCTTGTGTGTCACATGTCATCTCTAGCCAGTGCAAAATATCACTGGTCAACAAGTGCTCAACTGACCTGTTCTCCATGGGTGCAACATTTATTTTTCCCCTGTAGGGGTCACCCAAGAGATGAACCAGTGCCTCCTCCCACCCCCAAGATTGGTGAACTGACAGTGTCTGCTCAATCCCATTCTTCTTAGGGTTACCACCTGTCCCACTTTGCGAGGGACAGTCCCTCTTTGGGCAATTGTGTCCTGACAAAAAAATATTAAAAATGGCAAATGTCCTGAGATTGTAGGACATAATTATGTAATATATTTTATGTATTTGTTACATAAAACAGTTATTCTGTATCTAAAATACCTAAATGTTATAAGAAACAGAATAAGCAACTAAAATGCTACAAGAATAAGCATTATTTAGGCAAAAAGTTAAGTTCTATCCTTTGTACTGACCGTGGGTATGTGTCGGCCTGTAAAATCTGATGTTTGTCCTGAAAATGTCCCAGTTTGGCCATTTGAAAAGGTGGTAACCCTAATTCTTCTTGGCCCAGCCGATCCATCGCCCATGCTGCTCACTGAACATAGGTTGTTTGGGTCACATTCAGGGCTTCATCTCTCTGCCTGATCAGAGCAGACTCAAAGCTACTCCATCTTTAAGGATTTTTCAAGTGACAGCTAGGGTGCCCTGAGCAATTACCTTGCATCAGCCAAATGTGACTATATTAGGCCAGCCATAGCAACCTACTGATGAATCATTTGTGACCCTCTACAATACTTTAAAAAAATACATTGCTCAGTTGTCCCCCCATGAATCATAAATGAAACAGAAAATTACTCAACACATTATTAAGCCAAAAGAAATGAGTGTACAAAGTCTTCAAACTTTAATATAACTCACCACAATAAAGTTAATGTCAATTCCATCTAATCAGAACTCACTCTAGTGCATTATGCTGCTTTATCAGCCATGATGTGAGTCTCACCTGGATGCAGACACCTCTGCCATTTTTCCCCTCCTGCACAGTACCTAGTCTAAATGTGAGGAAGAAGTTGTAGCCTTGCATAGCCGGAGTACTCACCGTTATATTAAACCATGTTTCAGTCACCACACAGACATCAATGTCCTCCAGCATGGGAGGGAGTGGAGGTTCTGCTTATGCTCCTAGGATTCATAAGGAACAGTTTCATATTTTCCTTTAATGAATAACACTAATACATGTATTATGATTACAAATATTACACAACATGGTCTTGTAAAAGGGAAATCTACTTTAAGAAACCGGATAAGTTTTTATGATCAAACAACGGAAGTCTTACACTAAGGATTAGTCCCTGGTGTAATATACTTAGACTTGGCCAAAGCAAATTGTTTCCATTTTTGACAATTTATAAAAGTCTGATGGCATTGAAAACTAATTGTTATATTATTAGCTGGATACTAGAATGGCTTTAAGATATGTTCTACAAAATAGTAAAGATTTTGAAGAATGAAATCCCTATATGAAATCACTAAGAAACTGAGTTTCAGTTACAGGCTTAAAATTTAGTTTAAATAAGTGCAACACCGTGTATTTTAGTCAAAAATTAAAAAGAATCCAGTTTATTAAGATGAACTTACTGACATTCGCCAATATAAAGATTTAGACATTATTATTTCCTCTGATTTTTCATTTAGAACACATGGAAATCAGATGAGTACAAGGGCTATGAACCAGAGTATTTACTAAAGAATCTAACTATTACAGTCATGGACTGTTTGACTACTGTTTACAAGACATATATTATTAAGAACAATTATTGAATAAAACAGATTGTTTTGTATTTATACTGAGTCACTTGAAAGTTCTCAAGAGTGTTCAACTTAAAGTTTTTAAAAGGGACACTGTAGTAAAAGGTCATGAATATAGGGATAGATGTAAATATCTAAATCTCATAGGTATATTAGAGAAAAATTAATTTTAGCATATAAAACTTTTCATGATGAAACATTGCAAATTTTATTTAATGGATATTTATAAAAATGATTAAAGCATAAAAACTTGAAAATCAAGATTTACTTATCCAAATTGTACTGCAGTTTTTGTGAACAATATACTGAAATTCATCAGTCAACTACTTTAGATAGTTACAAGAAGATTATCAATACTTGGGCAGGATATATTCAATTTGAACTATATGTTATGGAATCAGTATCCCTTGATGGCCACTTGACTTGAACATGGTTGATGACCTGATGACATTGTGCTCTTTTTTGAGAGTAACAACTGCATGTTTGTCTTTTAATCTTCTTCTTACACTGATTTCTGAGGGAAGTATATAAGGATTTAATGCATGTGGTCATTCACATTTCAAGACAGCCAATTTGTTTGTCTTTTTTTTTCTGTCTCTTCCATCAGGTGAAGGTGCTGTTAGACACCGAGGGAGCATGATTTGCTTAATTGTAGCCACAAATGGGAAGGAAGCATTTAGTCTGCAGGACATTAGCAAGAAGCAGACAATATAAGAGTCTTTTAAAAGGTAAAACTGGGACAAATTTAGAGTTAGCTGAAATTAGATGATTACACCGTTAAGAATGCAGATTTTGCATTGTTTAGTTGTGGCAACTATGTTGAGAATTGAATGGTTAGATGAGTGTGGTTTGAGTCTGATGAGAACAGTCACTGTAAGGATAGACCAGCATCTGTTAGTATCAAGGAGACCTTTCTAGAAAGTTCCAGGTGAAAAAGATTTTCAGATTCATAAATATAAATAATAAGTAATATGTGTATAACTCTATCTTATAAAATGCCTTCCTATAAAAGAACCCTTTTATGCACAGGTTAGTACATATTTTAATAGATAAATACTGTAGATACAGTGTAAAGAGTATTGAAAAGAGAGAAGTACTGGCAACTTTCCATTCCACAGATATTGACATCTGGGCTATATTACCTCATTGAAATGACTCTTTACCGAATACCAGTCCATCGACATCTATACAATGAAACCCAAATCAGCGAACATCAAACATTTCCCCAGGGCAAGGAAACACTTGTCCCCTAGCACACCTGAACACACACCGCACTAAATCAAAGCCACCCACACCACCCCTAACTATATATACCAACTCCAAG
Source organism: Protopterus annectens (assembly GCF_019279795.1). Taxonomy (NCBI): domain Eukaryota; kingdom Metazoa; phylum Chordata; order Ceratodontiformes; family Protopteridae; genus Protopterus; species Protopterus annectens. The sequence goes on from NC_056742.1 coordinate 232,937,950, forward strand.
ATTACACTACAGTGGGGAAAATGGCAAAATTGGGGTGTTGGTTGAGTGCTTCTTTTCCCCTTGGAAAACCTTTGCAGTTCGTGGAAGTAAAGTTTGTTGTATAGGTGTCGATGGCTTGGCATTCACTGAAGATGCATTTCAGTAAGGTAATATAGACCCATTAACATATCATTCAATACCTTACAATGTATACTAGAATGGGCCTGCATTTCTTTAAAATGTCATTTAACTTTACATATATATCTCAGGGTTGTAATGTTAATTGATGCAAAGAATTTCCTTGAGCTATTTAGGCTTATACTGACATGACTCTCTAGTTTAGTCTACATCTTAAACTGGGATCATAATAAGTGGCAAATTTAGAAACTTATTATTAGCTATTTGAGTTAAATAAGAAGGTATAGAGAAGGGGAACTAAACAAACTCAGCTTTCAGAAAGTATAATTGTTAATAAAGCACATACAAAGGCCTACAAGTAAATGTAAGTAGACACAAAGGCCTACAAGTTAATGAGTGAAAAATATATAATTCCTAACCCCCATCCCCCATTCAACAATAGAAGCAGAAAGAGAGAATGATTGTCTTTGCAACAGAATTCTGCTTGAAACTTACAGTTGTCAAAGAAACTTGTTCACAGCAATCATTTGCTGTAATATCATTATAACAGAAGTCACACTGTAAGAAAAAGACATAACCAGCCAATCTTAAGTAAGGTATTTTTGATATCTCTCTATCAGAGAAGGTAAAAAAATAACAGAATCAGCAGGTAAGATCATAAAGCATCTTGCACCACACTTGGAGTGGAAATAATAGCATTATTTACACAGGAATGATTTGCAGACTACCTTATCAGGTGTAGTAAAAAAGCAACTATATCTGGAATCCACATAATGTGATACTAACGATGAAACACTGGTGATGATGCTCCTGAGTAGACTATGTGTTATCTGCAGAACCTGTGCTGCAGTAATGTCTAAGAGCAGAGTTTTGCTTGATAGCATACATCTAGAATAGCTCAGAAAGTCTGTGTTAGAGTAAAGCTATAATAAAGAAGCTCTGTACCAAAATAAGGAAACTACTCTTCCCTCAGTTCAGCTTTGAGCTGACTAAATATTTAATCAGGCGGAAAGTGCCCTAATGCATTGGAAGATGACCAATCTTGTGTTTGGGTGCCAAATTCCTCAGCGAGCAAAAACGTCCACTTTTATTTGTGAGAGAACCCATGCAAACATTAGTGTTTCTGAGGAAGTTGGTGAATTTTAAACTGACGAAAAGCTTGCAAAGAAGCTTAACTTCATTAATAAAGTCTGTTATTCCAGTGTTATCGGTCTCTTTACTGGATGTTTTTGAGGAGCGAAGGAGTGTAGTTTCCTTATTTTGGTACAGCGTTTGTGCAAGTACTTGGTTCGTTGAAGTTTATAATAAAGAAGGCCTTAGACCTTGTGCACTGCAAATGTGACTAAAAGTGGATCTCATACTGAATCTGTGAGCACCCTAGAAGCAGTTAGTGCCACTTTGGCTCAAAGCAAAGAGAAATGTGTGTCAAGCCATACTAGAATAAGAATATTGTATTCCAAGCAGGCTACAGTTAAAGGTAGTAGCAAACCCATAATATTTATAAAATTTAAGCCATACCTGGACAGATGAATTGTGTGTTTTTGTGTGTGTGTTTGTGAGTGTATTTATGTGTGTCTGTTTGTGCTCACTTTCACATGTGCAGTGGTGTACCTGTGTGTTTGTGCGTTGAATAAAAAAATCATTATTCTATACATCAGGCTTTGATTATTAAAAACAGGGGTGCATGGCCATATGTCATTACCCTCAACCTGCTAAACATAGTAGGAGATTTCCAGATAAAGACAATGGAAAACAGTCTTTTACCAGGGTAAAAGATACAGGAGAACTAAAAGGAACCAAATTTTTTGCAAGTAAGTCATTAAGACATATGATAAATAAGATAAAATATTTGGAAGAGAATGAAAAGTATTAAATATGAAGGTAATTTTAAGGTATTTTGGCAGTGCTGCTGTAAGAACTTGAGAGGGAGTGGACTGATAGGTGGATGGTAGAGCTGTAGTTAGCCATTTCACACAAAAAACAGTTATGAAATCATTCTTAAAACTAAAAGGAAGTAAGTCAGCGTCTCCTGATCGAGCTCATCCCCAACATTATAAAGAAGTAATGGGAAGACTAAAAACTCCACTGACCAGTATCATACAGGAAGTGGTGTGCAAGACAGAAGTCTTTTAGTATAGTACTTAAGGAATTTAGAGTGCAGTAGCAATTCCAATTTACAAAACAGGATAAGGTCAAAATATATGAAACATTTTATTTCACCTTCATCATAAAAGATCTGATGGAAAAATTCCTAAAAGTTGAAATGTTAATCGCCAGTATTGCACCAGACAAAACAGCATGAATTCAGAACAAGTCTTCCTAGATGTTAATGAAATATGTGTCTCTGGAACTGATCAAAGAAACAGGGCAGAGATGCACTGTGGATCTGACCTATGGAAATATTTGGTGGGATTCAGAAACACCTCGCATTTAGATGCAACAAGTCAATGTGCCTAAGAACAAGTTGTAGAGGCCAGTCATCATTCACCTAGTGTAGGACAAACAGCTTGTGCTTCTGTATGAGTTCTTTATGGAAAATGTTCTTCAGTTAACCCAATGCACAATTTAAAAAAGAGGGTAGGCAGCATTACCACTCAGGATTGTATTCCAATGGTTTCAATGAAATGTTCAAAATCTGGGATCCCACTTTTCACAGGTCCAATTTACATCCACATTTTTCACAGACTGTCACTGATCAACAAAGTGATCATTAAACTATTTGAAAGAATGACCACCCAAACTAAAATCAGGCATTTTCCAGGAAGAAGGACAGCTGCACCATGCTAAATGTCTTTTCAGGCCCTGCAGTTGCTCTGTGCAGCTGCAGTGAATGCTATAAACTTTTTAATTTTTCACTTTAATTTTAAAAGTAAAATTCTTACCTAGCAATAGGCAAGTCCCACCCAAGCCTGACATCACGTTCACATCTCATTGGTAGAAGCAACAGTTCATCTGCTTAAGGTTGGCTAAGCTAAGCAGTGTATGGTTTAGTAAAGATCACTCAACTATTAATTATTCATGAGGGCGCTTTTATAAACTTTCTTTGTGACTCACTCACTGACACTGAGTAGTATCCAAGCAACATAGAAAAGTCTTATGCTGAGCTACTGAAAGGCTCATCTGAGCACCAGCCCTTATTCTTAGCATTCATAGCATTTTCATCTCCCAAGTACATGGACCATACAAACCCTTATGTACTAGATAAGCAATCCAGCTCATGTTCATTGCAATCACAATTTATTGGTTTTCTAAAAGTGCTAGTAGTTATAAATGCTACTGGAAAATTGAATTTATTTCATTTCACTTTTCATGCATCATCACAAAGATATAATCTTAATATCTGTAAACTGAGTATTTTGCATCATCACACATGCATACATACATAGATATATACATATATACATGCAAGTCAGTCATTCGATTTTCAAAATGTGAAGTGGAAAGCATTACAGTAGCACATTACAGAACTTTTTTCATTGATTGATTGATTCATTCATTCATTCATTCATTCATTTATGCATGTTTTGTTGACTAGTCCAACTGATTCAGTTTGCTCTTTTCAAGGAAGAACCAAGGTAGCATTCATAATGACTAAGGTAAATGTGCCCAGGGCATTGGTAAAATTCTCTGATTCTTTTTGAGAAAATCAGTGGAATCTTTTATATACACCTAAACTATCAGCAACTCAGGCAGGCAGGTGGGACTTAGTTTTACAACTTATTTGAAGGACAGCACACTCAGGATAATAGTATCACATTATGCTGAACTACAGTATCAGTGTTACAAAAATGAATCCAAGCACCTGGTATGGGAGTAGAACTCACAGTCTTCTGATCTGCCATGATGTCAAAGTTGAGTGTGCTAACATTTGAACCATAGGCACTACCTTAATAACATTCTACAAAATACTGCACAGCTCCATATGAATTGCCTCCTCATCTATAATATCTCTCTGCATCATATCATGAGAATCTCCCTACATAGGGTGCATTCAGTGTAACTCATGAAAATATTAATTACATAAAGCCAGATCCAAATAAACATGTTTATGCAATTTACTTTAAGTGATTTCATGAAATTCCTTCTTATACATTATTCTAAACCTACAATATACTTGCTAAAACTAAAAATTCAAAATGCAATTCAGATGCAAAATACAGACATATACATAGCCCCACACACCCTAGTTAATATAAAACAACTCCAAATGTAAATATACTATTAATTTAAAACACAAAATAAGTACAAATAAATAAAATATGAGCCATGTCCTTTTTACTTCAATACAAAAAGTAACTTATTGCAATGTACACATAACAAACCCTGCCAAGAAACACTACCTATTTAAATTAAGCCGCATAAATCAGATTTTTTTAATACAAAAAATTTAAAAGATTAAAATATAAAATAAAACAACAATGATCATATCTTGGTAATTAGAAAATAACCTTACCAACAAAGTGGATTTGATTGTAACAAGATTAACCAAGGCTAAATTAACTATAAAACATAACTAAACTACTGTACTAACAAACCATGAATATTTTGCACTTAGAGAATTCAGTTTGTAACGTGTTGCTTAACCCATCAGAAATCATAATTTCCTAAACCTCCAGTATAGCATATGTCATATATAAATACACATGCATACATGCATTCATGCATGCATACACACACACACTTGTATGCATTCTATTGGGTAATTCCTGACATATATAGACAAATACATTTTTATGAGTCTTCCCCACCCAACTAACAAGCCTATCCTATCATTTCATTCACCTGTTCATTTTCTTTTTAGTCATTAACACTAGTGCTGGGAGCAGGAGCCTATCTTATCATCCCTTTCACCTGTTCATTGTCTCATTGGTCATAACCACTGATGATAGGGGCAAGAGTACAGGTGTTAGGATGTCTTCCAATGTGGCTTGACTTTTTTTTTCGGTTGCTGTTGAATTTTTTCCTGCTCTCATTTTTTTTTCTGAGGAGCATGCATGAAGCATCAACGAGAGGCACAGACAATGTATGTATGCACAGTTGTTACCATGGTACTCTTATAAGTTTCTGTCTGTGCTGTTTTAGCAGCAGGTATCCCAGAAACCTGACTTCCACCAAATCCTAGGTGTTACCCTAAAAGTAGGATCTCCAAAAACTCCTCCATCACACCACCAGAGAAGGGAAGCCAGCTTTTGGACATTTATTCTTTCCTGGCCAGTTCATTCAACTCTCAGACCAACACTGCATCATTCAAACTTGCATCATCTTGGCCAGAGGCAGTTCTCACTCTTAAATTTACAAAAATATTTAGACTATTAATTTTCTTTCAAGTATTTTAATAGTTAGCTGAGAAAATGGATTGTTCTCAAAAAAACAATAATTATCCACACTGGAAATTAATTTTAAAAGCACAATGAAGTCAAGGGATGTCCAGTGTGTACTGCAGTTTTATAACTCATTCATAAGTGTTGCTATACTCTGGCAGATTGTGCTAATGTTTCATTAACTCATGTTCTAAAGAGTACAAATATACCATATAACCGTGCAGACAACAGCTTTGTTTGTTATCCTCTTGGTATCTTGATTTGTTATACCCATAGACTCTACAGAACAATCTGAAGTCCTTCCTTGCAACAAAGGTATTTACCAACCATGCTTAGAGTAGCAAGAATGCTACAAACAAATATGCTTACATGGCCAGGTAAATAGACTTTTAGATAATTTCAGTGCAATTGTCATCCAATTTAGTGATGTTGATATGAATGCTCTAAATTTTGCCCTCTCATTTTATTTACCCTTGATAGGAAATATATTTTTGTACCATATTATTAATAGTTTGCTCTACTCCAAATGCATCTGAAAAGCATAGAAACTTGATGGATACAGAATACTAATTTGAAGATATGAAATTTGGTAAAACAATGAGAACAGTAACATCTACATGCTGCATTAATCCACAGTTTTACTATATTATAATATTTGGTTGGCCCAGACAGATAATACCAAAGACCATTACAGTTCATAAGGAAACACATTACAACCACTTTTTAGAGGCCCAATTTTAATCTCTTTTACAGGCTGTGACTGATCAACAAAGTAATCAGCAAACTATCTGACAGAATGACTCTACAAAGTAAAGTCAGGCATTTTCCTGCAGGAAGGATGGCTGCACCATGCTAAATTTCTTTTCAGGCCTAGATGGCTCCATCTAAGTGACTACCTTCATTTACATTTTAGACATTTTATGTTTAAGTGTTGTAATGGTTTATTGCCTTTCCCTAGTCCACCCAGTTCACTTAATAAAAGCATGTTGCTGTCAACAGTAGGTAGTACTCATCAAGGTAAGCCTGGTCATTCATAACATTTTCCATTACATTGCCTGGAAGGAGGCCCAGTACTGACCTGATACGTGTAAGTTAATGGAGTGTTTCTCTGGTTTGCATTGGTGTAGCACTAATATACTTCCAGCTGAATGGAAAACTGCTTTGCCGGAAGAATTTAGTCATCTGTAAGCAACATGTGTAGACTGTTGCAAAATATATATGCCATTTTTGTACTCACATTTCTAATTGCTTTTACCAGCTGCAGATTATAAAATAATTCCATTGTGTGACCCCTCCAATCTAACTTCATCCAAAATAATCCAGCATTTTCTCTATATACTACTCCAAACTCTCCAACAGTGGGATTACATGACCTTATTTTAAACAGACATATACTCTCCACTATTCTTTTAAGCCTTCAGTTCTCATAACTCTTTTGACATTCTCTCCTGAATCTTTCCTTTCTCTTGCACCCATGTCCAGTTCTTCTTCCTACCCTATGGTCATCTTTGTGGCTGTAGTCAGATGCAGATAAGAAGCCTAAGCATCCATTAGTATCATTTAGATTATATGTGAAATTGTTAACTTTAGAATATCGTTCTATGTGCTTAGCTATATGGTATACGTCTGCTTTATCTAGAGTAGTGTTTTATTACACAGTTATGCAATACATATGTTTGTTTTATTCCATTTCCCTCGATGATAACTTCTTCAGTTAATTTTGCTTTTTAAAATAACATCATATGGCTGTGTTAATTTATTCAATTATTTAACCCATAGTCCATATTTTAAAATTTATTGTTGTCAATTTATAATGATCAAAGGAATTTAAATACTTGTTTCAGTTTCTATACTTTTATATTTAAATTTTTATGGAGTGTGTATTTGCTGTTTTTTTTAATCATAGTAAAAGATCATGTTTGGTTCAGCTAACCTACCTGGTGAACAATGAAATTTGTAAATTAATAGATACTTTGTTTAAATCTAATCAATCGGGTGTCATGTAATTATTATTGTACATGTGTACCTAAAATAATAATTAATTTGGGGCTTTTCTCATTTCTGTAAGTTTCCACTGAAAAGGTAGGTTTGCACAGTCAAATTTTCTCAGTAAAGAAATGCAAGAAATAATACAGAATGATAAAACCATAAGAGTATTATAACAAAACACTTAGCTCATAGATCATTTGTATTTAATGAACATTCAGGCTTATACAAAGTTTTGAGGCTATTAGTCTTAGTTAATTTAAGAAAAAAGTGATGAAAAGTTAGAACTTTGAAATTCCAGGATATAATAGGTGGCTATAGCTTTGGATATAAATGTTGAAGAAATCTCTGAGCTTTTAAAGCCAGTATAAAAAAATGCTTTAGGATTTTAGTGGAGATCTTGAGAGCATTTAGGCTTCCAACTGTCTTGGATTGCAATAAAGCTACCCATGATTCTCCATGTAGGAGTAGATGAACACCCTTTCTGAATGACTTGGGCTTAGACACATGTAACTGAATCAGTGGGATCTTGCATAATGTATATTTTCTTGCATATGTTCAAACATTATTTTCAAATGTATTTTTATCAAGGCAGTATGGGAGAATTTGTAAATTTCCCCCAAACCTAATTACCGACACTTGGATTATGAACATACAATACATTTTAATAGCATACCCTCATTTGGGCTTATCATTATAGCATAGGCAAAACGTACAGCTGTGGTCCAACATATTTATCTTAACAAGATGCCAATAATGTATTTATTCTTGAGGTGGATACCAAATAAGGCAAACTAATATGACCTACACTTTTATTTTAGCTTTTTTTTTTAACTTTATAATATGTCCTACTCTTGATGTATATAGGTTCTAAACTGAAGGACCCTATATAAAAAAAGTATAGAAAAACATTTGTAAAGTCTCCATATTATCAAAGCATTATGAGTGGAGTGCAAAGTCCCCTGAGGAAGTAATGTCATACTTAAGAGCTTGTATCTTTATTTCAGTTATTCTTGTGCTATATGTAGGTGACGTACTCTAAAGGCAAACCAAGGTATTAAGTTCTTCATCATCTTATGCCTGAAATCTTTGTTAATCTGCATATAGTATGCTGATGGAAGCAAATATTTCAGTAATTTTTATGAAGGAGAGGTGAAGATATTCAGCTACCTTAATAATGTTTTCAAGAGTCTTTAGTAAAGCCCGATCTTATTATACTGAATGAAGAAGGTTACAAAGAAATGGAAGATAATTGAATACTGAATTACAACAAAATAATGTGGAAAATGCATGATTAAACATTAAGTAAGCAACACATAATTCTGCAAGCAGATATGATAGCTTTAGAGTAAGCTTATTCAAAGATTGTTTTTTGGATTGTTTTTTGTATGGTACAAGTAGTCAGAATGCTACAATAAAACATCTTTGTGCAATTTGTACAAGGTTTCTGAACAGCTGATGGCAGCTAAATTTCCCTGCAAGTATGATTTCAAACCTCACATTTGAATGGCTCAGTCTATATGTAGATTTATTAAATCTCAGGATGATTACAATAAACATAGCAACTATTTACAGGTGTTGTCTGTCCTTCTAGTATAAAACAAAAAATATTGTATGGGTTTCTGTATGTGAGGCATTAGGTGGAAAACTAACACACACACACACACACACACACACACACACACACACACGCACACATACACATACACACGCGCACACATACACATACACACAGGGTCACAGGTTGTATATTATGACTTTCCTAAAAATAAATGGATTTTTTGCGTCAGGTATTGATATGATGAGCCATATGAGCTCAGAGTTTGTGTATATTTTATGCCATAACAAAGGGAGAGTGTTTACTTTTCTTGTGTATCTCCACTGCACGATTAAACATATTTTGCTGAGATGTCTTTACAAAGGCTACTCCTTATTTACCTGGTACTCAGAAGCAGCATAATGCAAAACAAAAAAAAAAGAAAAAATGAAAAAGCCCTTGACCTTGACACATTCCATACACAACTTAATGTAATGATTGGAATCAGCAAGCAGACATCTAATCAACATGCAGGTGGCCAGCTGCATCTGTTTATAAGACCAGGATACAACATTAATAATAGGAGGTTCATAACCAGATTAGCAGACTGCAAGAGAATAGAACACCATTTGTAACCTACCATACTATGATGGATTCTGTCTGCATTCCCATGTGTGTGTGTGTGTGTGTGTGTGTGTGTGTGTGTGTGTGTGTGTGTGTGTGTGTGTATGTATAGCACACCAAAACCACTTTGCCTACCCATGCCACTGTGGCACCATCAATTTATAAAGAATGTAATGGCATAATCAGGTAATGAAGAACATCATGATACAACTGGTGCAGCCAGATCTGCATGTGCAGCAGCCTACAATAACGTTTGATAATAAAATACTCTGAAATGAAAAATCAATCATGTGAAGAATCTGTGTCTGAAGAAGACTGGAGTTCTGGTATAACTATAGAAAGCACCTTAATAGTGAACAACGTGTCCTGGCTACATAAAATAGGGCACACGCACATAAAGACAGATGTGACAGTAAAATAAATTTAAAATGAGCAGGGATAATCAGTAAGAAACATTAGAAATCAGGCTTGATAGTCTGCTGTGATAACAAAAGTGATAAGCTCAGAAACAGTCACAAGCAGAGCTAAATGCTATTTTCCCAAGATTAGAGGTTTGCAGAAGGAGCCCTACCATAGGTGATAATTGCTATCTTGTTCAATATGATTCGAATATCATAATACTTGTAACATAGTGTTACCATACATCTATAATCTCTACATACAAGAAATCTGGAAAATGCCAAAAATAACGGAAGGGACAAAAGTCCAGAATGACCTGACTTTTGACCATCATGTTGCCTCCATTGACCTTTTTACATGGCCCACCTCATAAGTAAGGGTATTTCGTCCAGGAACAAGGAGGTCATAACATTCCTGTACTCCTCCCTTATCAGATCCATTATTGAGCACAATGCCACCTTTGGCAGGTACCTTGCCAAGCACATGCAGCAGTTGGAGAGACTCCAGAGGTTCCAGACCAAGGAAATCCAGAGTCTCAAACACCTGTCCTATACAGATAGGCTAAAAGCCCTGTCCCTCTAGTCAGTCTCATACAGACTGCTCAGAGGTGACCTGTGTCTGGCATACAAGGCTGTCTCAGACTCAGCCTTGATAGAGTTGCTGCATATCTGTAACACTCGTGCAACCCACACTTAAGGTCTCAACCTGGTCTGTGACATTAATAGAACTTGTTGGCAGGATACATTTGTGTCCCAACGACTCCCCCATCTGTGGAATAGACTTTCTCTCCATGTCAAGAAGAGTACCTCACTAGTCCTCAGGAACCTGGACAACTGGATGGGAAACAGAAAATATACCCATGGGATCCCACCTGTGTCCCTGCTGGACAGGAAAAACAGATGCTGACTTTGTGAGAACATGGGTGAAATTCTTGGATAGGCTTATAAGGGCTTCCGGGCCAATAGCCTACTATTGCCCTATGAACCTATAAATGAAGAACACCATTTAAATGCTGTTCTTATAAACTTAGAAAGCTGCCAGCATTACAGGTTTCACATCAGCATGCATTTTCTGAAGAATATGAAGACTAAAAGTCAAATGTGTGTCATTCTTTAGGGACTTCAGCTCTCAATGATTTGCCAGAAAACCTCAAATTGTATGAGAAATGGGCCACAGATATGAGAGAAAAATCTGGATATTCTGTAAAAATCTGGGCAATTGAGAGGTATGAGTGTCCCTGCTACAGCTATCCTTTTATATCAAAAACTAAGCTAAAAAATCTGAAAAGCCAGTCTGCTGTTATGACACAGAGCAAATAATCTAATTAAAGCCATTCTCCTAGGTCAGGTATGGAAACAGTCACTTCTGTTTGTATATAGCTCAACTTCTGATCCCTGGAATCAGGCAAGGACAAACTTAATCAGGAAAATGACCAAAAGTCACAATTTTTTTAAGTATTTATGATACTAACTCAGAAAGCTCACATACTAAACGGGTTTGTGTTAGTATGTCTTCTACAGATTATTAGATCTGTAAATATAATAACTGGCAATTTTAATGACTTTATCTCTCACTGTTTTGTCAAAAAAATCACAAATATTACAAGATATAAACTAAGGAGGGATTCAAGAAGGTACCACTATATGTACATGATCACAGTATCTTTCCCTGATTCAGCAACTGCCCTTACGTGCTGCTGCACTGCCCTCTAACACAAAGATGTGCAGTACCAAGAAGGCCTGGCCCAGTGGCTGTACTCAATGCTAATGAGGCATTCCAGTGGAGAGGTCTATGCTAATTAGGCATGCAATGTCTCCACAGAAACACCTCTGAGAAGGCATCTACACTGCTGAGTGATTTGAGAAATCGCTCAGCCATTTAGACCTGCATGGTCATCCCCAACATATTGTGGTATTGGCTCTGTTCAGCTCCCTGCCACAAACATGATGGGGGGAACCACTAGACATCAGGAATTATGGCTAAAGTGCTTTAATGGCAGATAAAGTCAAAGCCAGGGAATACTCTTAAAGTGCCATGATGGCACCAATGGTATTATAGTGATCAGGGTAGTAGGGGATAAACTAGATACCTGACAATACCCTTAAAGTGCTGTAATGGCACTGATAGCAAAAAGGGGATGGGGATGCACTAGCCACTAGGAGATTGCAGATAAGTGCTGCAGTGGCACTTCAAATACTATGAAGGTGGGGGAAAACAGGAGAGCAGACAGGTTAGAGACTGGTGTGTTTGTGTTCATTGGGGAGAAAAACAGAAAGAAAATAAATCTTTTTTTTTCACAATTTATACCCACATGGATCTCTGACCATTTAGGGAGTACTACAGTGCTCAGGATTGACCACAAAATGCAATTCTAGTTTGTAAAAGCTGGTATGCGCTAAAAAAATCAGAACTGGTCTTGGATGACTGATCAAGTCACCTAACATTTTGCACCTGGGCAGTTACCCTCTTCGCCCTTCTCTAGATATGCTATGGGTTCCTGCTGTGTGTACTTGTGTAGGCAAGTGACTGGGGAATGCCACAGCCTACAAAAGCAGCTGTTCACTACCACAATGTGTAAATCAACAGTGATCAGCACATCATGGTAGCAAAAGGTGAGTCAGAGACATGTAAGTTAGCCAGTAACAAAGTCTTACCTCATCATGACTAACATATCTTTGAATTGCAAATGAGCACATAATTGGAAAAGGGTTTTTTTGCATGAAACACATAGCTCATGCTAGGAACTTTAATGAATTCCTAGGTGAATTTTTATAATAAAATCAGGGACATCCTTAAAAAAATCTGAAAAAGTTGAGAGGCAATGTCTAGTTCTAGATAACAACAACAACATCCCAAAAGTTACTAAATATTTGCATGCCACTTGTATAAAATATGCAATCTTTTAGACAGTCCAGTAGACAATCTTTTGCAAAAATGCATTAGAATCTGAATGCATAAAGCAGACTCCATAATATTACTGATTTGCCTGTACTATAAAACTACACATTTAACACCGTAATAAGTGAAGAGCATCCTACATATCTTTTTGTAGTTAGACATAGGTTGAAGTAATATACACAAAGTAACACAAATTAGTGGCTTCTAACTACCTACAGAACAAACCACACCTTTTATATGCAGATATCTGTATAGCTTTCAGCATCAGAAAATGTGCATTTGTAATAAATGATGGTACAGTAAGATATTTAATCGTATACTGTCTTAACAAAAAGCAACAAAAAAAGCCAGCATAATTTTGAGTTTATCTGTAGTCAAGTTTAATAATTCCTTTTTACGAAGACCTGAATGATATTGCTTGATGTTACTACCGTGCATTAAATGTAACAATGATAAATGTGATTTTGTCAGACATTATACAAACTGTTTTCTTATGCATTAATAACACATTTATGACTAGTCTAAAGAGATAGAATGTATTCTGGTGACCCTTTTGATATTAACATACATTATGCGTGTTCACTTAGCATACAAAACAAAATATTTTTAATATGCTATGACTCTTTCATTGTATAAATGTTTAATTACAGCTAAAATTATTTTTGCATTTATAGCTGACAAGAGAAAAAGAAGAAAAAATGCCTGCATAATTGATAAGCTTGCCTTTAATGGAGGAAAAATGATGCCTGTTTTTGAGGTTTAGTTTAAAATGAAGTACACTAATTATGAGAAAGGCTTGCTAAGAGTGTTGGATCAGTTGTTCTTAAATAATTTGCATTTTAAATACATAATTAAGTTAATGGAACTAATACCTAATTTAGCCTCACTAATGTTTTTATTATTGAAGTCATAAAATAAATTTATTGTGGCATTATACTTTTGGTGCCCCTGTGCAAAATAATGAGGGTTCACAGCAGGACTTTCAAGCTGAGCAATTTTCTTATCAGCCCTTCTCAGTTACAAATAGAACTCAAGAGACAATCTCTAAACAAGTATCGCTATCCAACAGATGAACTTTTCAGGTTGTAGCAGCAGGTTTGCAGTCTGCTCCGGTTATTTTCAAAACATTTCAAAGAAGATTTGGAGATGCCTAGCTACTTACAGCTGTCTGTATTTAAATCATATTTGCCAGTCACAGCAGAGGTTCACAGTTCATCTCTGCCTGCAGTTACATATATCAGTATGCAGCTGATATAGATTGTATTATTTTCTTTATTTTAGAAGTTTAGTAGGATGTAATTACTGAGAAAATATAGTAAGCAATTAGCAGCATGCACCCAACACATAAAAGCTATAACAGCTTTATACACACTTCTGCAAAATCATTTTTGCTTCATAAATTTCATTAATAAGCGAGCGCATAATTCAGGGAAACGACTTGTCTTCTCAAAGGGCAGTACATTAAATGTTTTGTATTGGTACATTAAATTATTTTTGTTAAAATATACAATGGTAAATAGATCTCATTTAATCACTGGGTATTCAGACTTTCAGGTCTGCTAAGTGTAAAAATGTTTAACTGAAATCAGTAATGTGGGATTAAAACTAAATTATGACATTTTCGTGTAGATTACTTAAGTCAATGGCCTTGAAGCAAAGTTTGGTTTCAATATTCTCAATGTATATAGCAAGAAGAAATAGCACAGTAATGGTGTCAGTTCATTTCTGAGTTACAGGCATGGAAAATCCTGATATATGAAGCTCGCAGGATATGTTTATGTTAATCAGTTTTATTTTGCACAGTTTGAACAAAAGCAAGATGTACCTTCTGATAAATGTTGGTGCTAAATCATTATATTTAATAAATATCATCTATGATTAGATTTTTTTCATATAAATACCATATTGTGGGAAATGAATGCGGCTGAGACCATTGGTCTTTATAAAAATATCAATTATATGCAAATGCACATAAGGCAAGTTCTACCAAACAAAATAATCTGTTATCCTTTTAACTAAAATACACCACCAGTACCTTTAGCTCAGGCTTAGAGAGGGTCAGCGGCTCAACATATAGCATGCTAATCTTTAATGCTGGAAGACCAGAAGGCTGTGGGTTCTATTTCACTCCAGGTGATTGGATTCATTTTCAAATTGCTAACACTGCAGTGCCACCCTTCTCGTAAGACATTAAACTGAGGTCCTATCTGCCAGAGTAAGTGATATCTCAGGTGGATGCAAAAGATCCCACAGCACCACTGCAGTGTCACCCTTCTCGTAAGACATTAAACTGAGGTCTTATCTGCCAGAGTAAGTGATATCTCAGGTGGATGCAAAAGATCCCACAGCACCACTGCAGTGTCACCCTTCTCGTAAGACATTAAACTGAGGTCCTATCTGCCAGAGTAAGTGATATCTCCGGTGGATGCAAAAGATCCCACAGCACCACTGCAGTGTCACCCTTCTCGTAAGACATTAAACTGAGGTCCTATCTGCCAGAGTAAGTGATATCTCAGGTGGATGCAAAAGATCCCACAGCACCACTGCAGTGTCACCCTTCTCGTAAGACATTAAACTGAGGTCCTATCTGCCAGAGTAAGTGATATCTCAGGTGGATACAAAAGATCCCACAGCACCACTGCAGTGTCACCCTTCTCGTAAGACATTAAACTGAGGTCCTATCTGCCAGAGTAAGTGATATCTCAGGTGGATGCAAAAGATCCCACAGCACCACTGCAGTGTCACCCTTCTCATAAGACATTAAACTGAGGTCCTATCTGCCAAAGTAAGTGATATCTCAGGTGGATGCAAAAGATCCCACAGCACCACTGCAGTGTCACCCTTCTCATAAAACATTAAACTGAGGTCTTATCTGCCAGAGTAAATAATATCTCAGGTGGATGCAAAAGATCCCACAGCACCACTGCAGTGTCACCCTTCTGGTAAGACATTAAACTGAGGTCCTATCTGAAGAGTAAGTGATATCTCAGGTGGATGCAAAAGATCCCACAGCACCACTGCAGTGTCACCCTTCTCGTAAGACATTAAACTGAGGTCCTATCTGCCAGAGTAAGTGATATCACAGGTGGATGCAAAAGATCCCACAGCACCACTGCAGTGTCACCCTTCTCGTAAGACATTTAACTGAGGTCCTATCTGCCAGAGTAAGTGATATCTCAGGTGGATGCAAAAGATCCCACAGCACCACTGCAGTGTCACCCTGAGACATTAAACTGAGGTCCTATCTGCCAGAGTAAGTAATATCTCAGGTGAATGCAAAAGATTGCACAGCACCACTGCAGTGTCACCCTTCTCGTAAGACATTAAACTGAGGTCCTATCTGCCAGAGTAAGTGATATCTCAGGTGGATGCAAAAGATCCCACAGCACCACTGCAGTGTCACCCTTCTCGTAAGACATTAAACTGAGGTCCTATCTGCCAGAGTAAGTGATGTCTCAGGTGGATGCAAAAGATCCCACAGCACCACTGCAGTGTCACCCTTCTCGTTAGACATTAAACTGAGGTCCTATCTGCCAGAGTAAGTGGTATCTCAGGTGGATGCAAAAGATCCCACAGCACTGTTCAAAAAGCGTAGGAGAAGTAACCTAATGCCCTTACCAAATTTCTTCTAGTAGCATAAACACCACCTTGGGTGCCCCCTGAAAAGAGGCTAGCCTAGTGGGACCTACCAAAGCAACAAAGAATAAATAAATAAATAAATAAATAATGCTGCAAAACAATCTCTGACAGTAGCTCTCTCTCTCAATTTATTCTGGCAGGAATATACTCCAACTTCTATAAAGTTGTTCGTCTCTTCATTTGGTTGTTACTCCTAGATCTGTGTCTCTGGATATTAAGTTCCCTTTACCAACATCAGTAATTCTGGGTCTAGGCTTTTCTTAGTCCTTATTTTATTTATTTATTTATTTGCATTTGTTTACCAGGGAAGTCTGACTGGGCAAAGTCCTTTTTTTTAGCACAGGCCTAAGGAGAAAAGTTCCATATTAGCTCCAAATGGTTATTCAACAAATCTTTTCTGACTAATATTAGTAGGTTTATTTTAACTTTTAAAGTAGCTGATACAACTGAAAACAAAAATGCTGACTACATTTAATGAAATAAACACTCTACACATGTTATTTATTATATTATGCAGATATTTCATAGTCAAATATAATTTACCCAGTTATTTATGTTTTTTGGTCACTTGCATTTTTCTGACTGATGAAAACTATCCTGCTAAAAATGACTCCCTCCCCACTCCACAGCTTGAAACCCACAGCTTCACAACCTGTGAATGCCTTATAAGCCCTCAATAGGCCATCCTTTTTGTGGTGAACTGAACCAGCTTGGTATTTTAAATGGAACCAAAATTACTGAAGTGGAGGGCCCTCAACAAAGTCTAATGTTAATGCTGTGTTGTTTGTGAAGTCATATGAGTGGGACCTAATCGGCTCTGAAAATGAACTCTCTACCATTTACCAAATAAACAGCATTTAAGGGAAAAGGGGGATCATTGTACTGAAAACACTCCCTCTTAATTATGGAGTGTTTCAACTCAACCTTGATTATTTTATGGTTCCAACAACAAATTGTGTGCACTCTCCCAACCCCAAGCTGTGAAAGAATATTTCCCTGACCCACCTCTGAAGCATTTATGTATACAAGGGAATTGTTTACTAAAGTTTGGTGATGCCAGGATCAGCTCTGAGCACAGTCTTTCTTTAATCACTTTTTTAGAGCATCTTTCCATTTGTTAATTTAGTTAAGAATTTAGCTATGGTTATGATGTCAGGCATAATAGTCATCTGTTATATGGCCAACCCAAGGAATGCTCCTACTTGTTTTTAGCACTTTGAACGGGCCAGTTACTCATGACCTTCAACTCCACCTTTTGAGGTCTGACTATTCCTTGGCCTTTTACATATCCCAAGTACTTTGCTTCAGTAATACCTGTTTTACTTTAGAGATGCTAACAGTTAGCTCACCCTTGCTTAATGCATCAAAGGCTGCCTGCACTTTAGCCAGTTTAGAATCCTAGTCTTCAGAGTGTGTGTATGTCAACATCATACAAATAAGAAAGAGTGCACTGACTATGGCATTTTGAAACCTGATCCATGAGCTGTTTTAATGTTGCAGGAGCACTATGCAACCAAAAGAGAACAGTATAGTAAACCAAGCAATCAGGGATGGAAAGTGTTGTTTTCTCACTGGCTTCAGCTGGTAAGGGAGTTTGCCAGTGCCTGTTCATAAGATTTAGTATAGACAAGAATTGTACCTTTCCTATTCTCTCTATTAATTCATTTGCAATAGAGATAGGGTACCAATAACATTCAGAGATACTATTCAAACTCCTTAAATTATTACAGAATCAAAGTGTTCCACCAAGTTTTGGGACTTTGGACTTCAGAGGGGGGTTTTGTTTCATTCATTTTTAGAGTCCTCTGTCTTCATGCACTGCCTGTGTCAGTGATTCTGGTGTTCTATAAGGTTTTAAATTAACCTTCTCTCATGGACTACTCTCAGTATGACGCTGAATCATATTTGTTCTGCCACCAGGCAGTTTCAAAAACACATTCTTGTCACTTAGCAAAACTGATTTTAATTCTTT
This sequence comes from Protopterus annectens, assembly GCF_019279795.1. Lineage (NCBI taxonomy): Eukaryota > Metazoa > Chordata > Ceratodontiformes > Protopteridae > Protopterus > Protopterus annectens. The sequence continues at coordinate 232,956,443 of NC_056742.1, forward strand.
TTACTTTGGCTTGAAATGTTTAGTATCGATCTGAATTCCAGGCATAAATGGTGTTTGCCTTTCTTTACCAGATGTACTAATCTCTGTTGTTATACTAAGTACTGAAGTTTGTACTTTTTTCATGGTTCCAAAATGTTGATAAGGCATATCTGCTGTGGTGCTTCCTTATCTGTATGTCAGACTCCGTTGTTTACCTTGTTAACTTTCTCTAGTATTTCAAATGGATTATTATTATTATTATTATTATTATTATTATTATTATTATTAATGATATTCTCTTACTAGTGAGTTTGATCTCTTTTGGCATATTCCTGTACTATGACATCACTACTTTCAGTCTGTCTTGTAAGCTGGTATAGTATTCTAAGACACATTTAAAGGGTTTTTTCTTCCCTCCATGTTTCTCCTGGCAATATCTGATAATCCCTTAGAGTCCCTGACATATAATACTTTAAAACATCTGAAAACCCTTTCAAGGCTCATGGCTTTTCTCCAAGGGCAAATAGGAAGTACAGCATTCAATGGACCCAGTTTTTGGAAATTCTCTTAAATAACTTTTTTTAGTATGGACATTTGCTTTCAGTTAAAACACTGATAATCCATCCATCCATCCATCCATCCATCCATCCATCCATCCATCCATCCATCCATCCATCCATCTGTGGATGGTATACTGAGGCATCTAGTTGCCCAACCTTAAACAATTGGCACAGCTGATACATTAAATGCAGACATACATAAAGGGACTCCTCTGATCAGTGGTTATTTCCTTTGGTATCCCTACTCTGAAAAATAATAGGATTGGCTATAGACTCAGCATTAACTATTGATTTAACATTGACTTTATGTAACAGGGTGGTTTCAGGGTATTTAGTTGCATAGTCAAAAATAGACTGACTATACTGAAATCCACGTCTGGGTTTTAACAATGGTTGCACAATGTCCATTGCACTGTGTCTGAATGGCGACTCTTTGATAGGTATTGGAATCAAAGAATTTGTAAAGCATGGATGTTGGACTGTCTCCTGGCACTCAGTACTAGTAAATCTTTGCTAGGATCCATGTCTTAATCTTACCCATTCCTGTGTGTCACCCTCCAGTACATACATGGTTATGTGCTAATCTCACCACTACATTTCCAGAAGGCTTAGATTACAATAGTTGTTGACCATTTCTTCTCTGTCTTTATTTACTCTGCATAACAACTCATTTTGTAACTCAAAATGTGGGCTAGAAGTATCTGGTTCCATTTTTCCCCTACAATTCCATATGTTTTCTCTTGTTCTGTTCAACCTGTTATCTGCCTACTCTGCATTTTGAAAATTTAGTCAGCGTATATGAAGGTCAGTTAACTCCAGGATTTCATCAATATCAGTCTGCTATGAGATAGAAGCCACTACCTTCTCCCCTACCAACACAGGTACTAGGGTCACAGAGTACAAGACATGTCTAAGAAAAAGAAATTCATACCAGTAATGTTTAGTGTCAGCAACTATCTGCTTATTTAAATGCTCTTGTTCCCAGATGTATAGAACCCTATTCCTTTTCTTTGAAGCTCATGTATTTTGACTCAGTAGGAATATCATTAGCTCCAGTCAAGATGATTTTGTTTCTTAGGTTACACCACCTTCTTCTTTTTTTATTCTCAGTGTCCTTACCCTTTAGTCCAGGGTGTCTGAACACCACACCCTCAATTTCTTCCTCTTCTTTAAGTTGTTCTCCCTCTTCAAAAATGTATCTTTAGTTTTACTTTTTATTTATTTGCAAATACCCTAGATTGTTCCCTTATTTGAGATTTCTGTCTTACACTGACAGATGAGCTTTTAAAATCCAGAGCAGGTACCACATTTTCATGTTTAATTTACCTGAAAAAATCTGACTTGCTGTTGCATTTCTCCTTCTCAAAACCTACCTGCTGCTTAGAATTCTTCATTTCTGTGTCTTTCTGTTTTAGCTTGACAAAAAGTTTAGAATTCTACTAAGGTGTTACATTTTCCATACTTACCATCTTTATTTCTTTAGAATATACCCTTTAAGCGAGTGCCCAATTCTCTTTAGTTCTGCTAGTCACTTCACCTCCCTTGCAATATTTTTAGGCTGCAATAAAACTTCCACTCCTTGCTTTTCAACTCTTTCAATCTTTTTAGTGTATAGATTTATTCCTTCTACTGGTTATGTTAGAGGTGCATTCTGACACTTTTCAGTACCTGGTCTGGAGTCCTCCTCCCTACTTACTGGATGTTCTATATAAAGAAAATCATACAAAGAATCTGTTATCATCCCACACTTTCTTAAATTCAAAAGGATGACATTAATCTTATCACCCCTTTTACCATAACGGGGGAGATTGATTTAAAAGTAACTGTGTCATGCAGCAAAAACATGAGCTTATCACAGTAATCCTGCTTGTTCAATATAACAATGGCTCCCCCCTTGTCTGCAGATTTAATCACTATCCTTTCATCATGACACAATTGTTCTAAAGATGAGCGCTGAGCTTGAATTAAATTATGAAACCTTCATCTGCATTTATCTTGTATATAACATTCAATATCACTTTGACACAGTTTTAAAAAAGTAGTTACAGTAGGATGTGCATTGGGTAAAAAAATCACTAGGCTTTCTTAACTCTTTTACATGGCCCTGCTTACTATCTTTAAACATGTTTCTTAACAAAACATTCCTAGCCATATGCATTAAATCAACCATGACCTGACTATAGTCAGATAGGACATTTGGAACAAAGGTCAAGCCCTTATTCAATACAACGAGTTGCACTTCAGAAAGTTCAACATCAGAGAGATTATACACAATGTTATTAGAAATACCCATAGTCAATGTGAGACTCTCCGTTTCGTCTGTTCCTGTGATGATGTGAAGCTCCGTTTTCGTGGATTTTTCTTCTTTACTGGTACCAGCAACAAGGGAAAAGTATCACTTTGAAAACCCGCTACCGATTTTGACTTTTCTCCTAGTCGATGATAAGGAGCCTGTATTGTAGCAAAAGTTTCCTTTTCTTGTGTCAACCAAGCAGGATTACTGTGATAAGCTCATGCTTTTGCTGCATGACACAGTTACTTTTAAATCAATCACCCCCGTTATAGTAAAAGGGGTGATAGATAAGATTAATGTCATCCTTTTGAATTTAAGAAAGTGTGGGATGATAACAGATTTGTTGTATGATTTTCTTTATATAGAACATCCAGTAACTCCTGAATTCAAGGGGTTACCCAAACTACATAAGGATGAATCCAACCCACCCCTGAGACCTATTGACTCAGGGAGAGGCTAGGCCACTGAAAACATTTCCATCTGGGTTGAGTGTGCTTTGAGACCTGTGGTAGAACTCTACCCAAGGATTTTGAAGGACACGGCACAGTTCTTGACCTTTTTATCAAATTATATGAATGCAACAATGTAAACAGAATTTTTGTTTGTAACATTAGATGTGAAGGATCCGTTTACTGTGATTAACAACAGTTATGGGCTAGAGGCCATTGAACATTTACTGGATGTTAAGGCACGATTGAACAATGACAGTAATCAGAAGATTTGTAAGTTGCTGAGTTTAGTACTTGAAAGTAACATCTTTTTGTGTCAAAGCAATTACTATAAGCAGGCACAGGGTGTTGCCATGGGCACACCCTGTGCAAATTCATATGCCAACTTGGTGTTAGCTTATTGGGAGGACAAGGTACTATTTGAACAACAGCATCCCTGTATTGACCTGGTAGGGCACTACGTATGTTTTGTTGACAATGTGTTTTTCTTGTGGAAGGGCACATCAGAGGAGCTGCATCTTTTTGTTAACTATCTAGAGAATAGCATTGAGTTTTTCAGATTTTCTTTGTGCTCTTCGGCATCTGAGTTGGATTATTTGGATGTACATTTACAGAAGACTTTAGATGGAAAAATTGAGACAATGCTCTATAGGAAGGAATGCTGGAGGAATAGCTTACTGTCATTTGACAGTATGCATCCTAGGCATACCTTTAACAATATAGTGAAAGGTCAGGCGAATAGGGTTTCGCGACTTTGTACAGACACAGAACATTTTGAACATGAGATGAATGTTCTGTCAGAGAATTTTGAAAAGAGGGGATATAAAAAACAACAAATTGAGGCCTCTATCAATATTGTGAAAATCAATCAGAATAAAGTGGCGAAACCTTAGTACAGCAGGGTGGCCACAGATAGAGTGTTAGACAATGAGAGTGCAAAATTTAGACAAGGACTGTTGATACTTACCTATGGCAGTGATGTGGGAGGGATCTGTGATATTATTAGACAAAACTGGAAGGTATTGCACATGGATCAAAGCATAGCTGATATTGTGGGAGAAAGACCCAGATTCACCTTTAGAAGGAACAAAAATTTGAAGGATATGCTGTGTCGAGAACCTAGATACTTCTTATAAGACTTTGAAAACAGGGCATTTGGGAACTTTCCCATGCTACCATTGCAAGGCCTGTGATTACATTAATAAGGACAATTTTTTTACATACCCTAGAACAGGTCAGGCATATTTCTTGAAGGAGTATGCTGACTGTAGGAGTAAGAATGTTGTATATATAGCTATGTGCCAATTATGTGATTCATTTTATGTTGGCAAGACCAATTGTATGCTTAAGAACATAATATTTGGTCATTTGTATGATATTAGACATCATGATGCATGCAATGCTTTAGCACAACATATAGGGGAATATGAAGGTCATTATTTTAAGTTTATGGTTTTACAAGTGATTCATAAAAACGTTAGAGGAGGTGAGGTGTCTAATGAAACTGAGTGTAATGAAATAAAATGGATATTTAAACTAGGGGCTGATAGGAGTCCTGGTTTGAATACAGCTGTTCCTTTAAAACCTTTGTTAAGAAAAAGGAGGGTAATTTACTAGGTATTCATTGGCTGTCTTACTATTTAAATGTTGTTTTTTAACTGCTGAGTATTATCTGAGGAAGGGCATGTTTGCCTGAAAGCACTTATTGTGCACTTTTATCCATTTTTAATAAATGTGTCTATATTTTCACTCGCCTTGGTGTCTCCTACTACTACTATTTTTAGGATTTGCTTTATGCTTTATTGTTGGAGAGACTTTGGTGCAGGAAACTACAGTTTTTGGTTTTGATTTTACTCTATGATGGGTCTGATGACTGATGAGTTATATGCTGAACAGGAGGGGTCCTAGGACTGAGCCCTGGGGCATTCCACTAGTAACCGGTTTATAGTCGGACCTAGCTCCCGCAACTCACACCATGTGGGTTTTGTCCGTGAGCCAGGTGGCAACCCATCTTGTGACATAGGGGTTTATGTTCAGGCTGGTGAGCTTGTCTATAATACCAGAATGGGGAATGGTTTTGAAGGCCTTTGCAAGGTCTAGGTAGGTTGTGTGTACCACCTTTCCCTCGTCTATAGCCTTGGTAACTGTCTCAAAGAAGTCCACCAGATTTAGGAGGAATGATCTGCACTTAACAAAGCCAAACTGGGTAGGTTCCAGTGTTTGGAGTTTCTCAGTGTCTCTGTTAATGAGTTCCATGATGATGCACTACATAGCCTTGCAGACCAAGCTAGTCAGGCTTATTGGGCGATAGTTCCTGGGGTTTGTTGTGGCTCCACCTTTGTGGAGCGGAATAACCATTGCTGTGCACCACTCTATGTGTACGTAGCCTGTGGAGAGGCTGTGTTTGAAAAGTGTGTTTAGGTTAGGGGCTAGTTCATCTTTGAGCTCATGTAGGATGCAGCCTGGGACACCGTCCATTCCCATTGATGCTGTGTTTTTGGCTTTGGAGAGGGTTGTTTTAACCTGAGTGTCTGTGATTTCAGGGGCTGTACATTCTTCTGGTATGGTTATGGGCCCTTTTGGGGGTGAGAGGGGGATGAAGTTTGCACTGAACCTGTCTGCCAGGATGTTGGCGATATCGGTCAGTTCGGTGTATTTTGTGCCATTCTGCACTAACTCTGAGCAGATCTGAGCATTGCCACTTAGATTCTTGACATAGCTAAAGAATGCCTTGTGGTTATCTTTGGAGTCCTTGGCAATTTTTCTTTTGAAGCTAGCCTTGGATGATTTTATGAGGGATCGTAGTTTCTTGTTGATACTGATCAGGGATGTCTTCCCTTCTTGGGATTTTACTCTTTTCTATACTAGTTTCCTCCTTCTATTGTATAGCTTGTTTATGGCAGGGGTCCACCAGACTGGTTTCCTTTTCTTGGAGGAGTGAGTCTTGGTTTTGTTTGGGATGGCACAATCCATGCATTCTTGTAGGTGCCCGTAAAATGCATTAGTAAAGGATTTTGCAGCTTGGACAGTGTTATCTTTTAGCATGGGGTCTTTGAAACTTTCCACTTCAGTCTTAAATCACTTGAAGTTTGCTTTTGAAAAGTTTTTCAGGGTGGTTTCCTTGACCGGGGATGGGAGCGGAATATGGATATCCAGAGTGATTTGTTTATGGTCAGATCTAACCAGCGAGGGGGTTGCCCAGGTCCAATACATTGTTACCTCTGGTGGGAATGTTGACCAGTTGATTCAGGGCATTTGACTTTATAAATTTTAGGAAATGTTTGGCAAGGGAGTTAGTACTTGAGTAGTTCTCCCAGTTAATGTTTCAGTAATTGAAATCACCCAATATTAGGGTGTTTGGTAGGACCTTTATGTTTCCCAGTGTTTCCAGAAATGCAGCATGGGGGTCCTGAGACATGGTGATTCATCTGTAGCAAGCTACAATTTGAATTGAAGTTTTTCCCATTGTTAGTTGCACGTGGATGATCTCTGAAGCATCATGCTGTGCCACTAACCTGGAGGTGTGGGTATCCTTGATGACTATGGATACGCCCCCACCTTTTGTATTTCGGTCTGGGTTCTGTGGCCAAAATGTATGGTATGAGTTGTAGCCTGGTAGTGCTGGGGTGCTCTCTGGAGCCTTAAACCAGGTTTCTGTTACTGCACATATATCAGTTTTCTCCATACTGAGGAGTGCCTCAAGTGCGTGCATTTTGAGGTTTAGACTTCTGACATTGAGTAGCATTACCCTCAGTTTTTTGTTACTTGTGCTATTTATGGTGGTGGGTTTGTCTTTTGAGCCTTGTCTAAAAAAGGCACTATAGGGGTGGCAAGAGCCTTGACCAGTATTCGAAAGCGTAAGAGTGACAGGTGCAAGCCATCTCTAGCAAAGCAGCGTGGCTTGTCGAGCATGTCATCCCAGGCGGACAGACACTGGATCCCCTTTGAATTACACCAGAAACGTAGCCAATTGTTGAAATTGATCATTTTTTCTTTATACTGTGGTATCATTCTTGGTCAGGGCAGGATGCTACTCAGGGTGAGGATCATACCAGCCTGGGCTACATGATCAGAGAGCTCTTCCATGTCTCTTTTCATGTAGTCCAGGGAGGTATGGCTCAGGTCATTCACACCAACATGGACCATGACAGAGTCGTATTTGTACTTGTTCTGGAGTGACCTGAGTGCTTGTGTTATCTATCGGATCCTGGGACCTGACAGGCAGCTAACAGTAACCTTCTCCTTGTTCAGCCTAGTGAATGGGACGTCAGGGTGCCTGACTATAGAGTCACCTATTACTAGTATGTTGGGTATGTTATTTTGCCTTAAGGGCTGTGATTGCGTGGCACACTGGTTTTGTGAAGTATGTGTTTCATGGTTTGTGTTAAGGGGGTGGAGGTTGATTGGATGTCTGCTTTGGAGGTCTCTGTTGCTTTTGCAGATTTTTATTTAGAGCCTCCGAGTATGTTTTTGTGTATTTATGTGTGTTTTTTGCCAGTGCTGGTTTAATGGGTCTATGTGAGACTGGTGGTGTGATGCAAGTATTTCCCTTCTCCTCTTGACTGTCTGATCCAGTCTTGGGTAGAGAGAGCTTAGCCTCCAGTTTGGCTGTATAAGTACATCTCTTGCATGTATTAGTGTTTGGTGGTAGGAAGAGAGGGTTGTCTGTGTACATGAGGCAGTTGTAACATTGCCTCAAAATGCCCAGATTCATCAGTTGGACTAGAGAGTACACCGGAAACTGCCCTTTGGACATGCCTGGATAGGTACAGTGAACTGTTTTACTGATTGGCTGGTAAGGTCGAATAGAGAGCCTTGTCCTTCTGTACAGTATAGGGGGGGGGTCTAGTGCTAGGGTTTATAAGTGCTTGCTATGGGTTTTTAGCAAGTGCCAGGCTGAGAAATGAATGGTTTGAGTGCTTAAGTTGAAAGTTTGTCTAGTTCCAAGGGAAGAATTGAAGAAGAGACTTTGTGGAGCAGGGAATAGTTATACTCTAGCTAACCAACACTGCCCGGTGTGCAAAACCGGGCAGATGCGGTTTTTATAGCAGGGAAATTAATGAAAGAGAGAGAAATTAGCCCAAAATGGCCAATAAACTACTAATTTCTGGGCTGAAACCACTCCTCCAGGGACAGATAGGCTGCTCAAAGCTCCTCTCTCTCACAGGTAAACAGAGAAACTTCCTTCTATCCAAGTAAGGTATGGGCAAACACAGAGACTTGTAACACAGCCCTGAATTCAGCACTAACCTGAAAACTGGATTATACTGGCTTAGAAAGGCAGGAAACAATTATATTTTTTTGGGGTGGGTTGTTTTTTTTCAGAAAATAAAGCAGATACAATCAAAAAAACACTTTAAATGCACAGAAAAGGATACTTATTGCTATATATCTCAGATCAGAGTTGTAGTCAATGTCCCTAGTAATAAAGTAGGAAGAAACACAAATACAGTAAAAGACGAATAAATTGCATGAATATCTCTGGCAGTTTCTGCAGTACTTTTCCTGAGTTAGAGAGAGACACATCAGTAGACTTATTAATCTGCTATTTCTTCACCCCACATTGATATGGTGCTCTAGCAAAAGAAGTGCAGTCCATTCTCTCCATTGTTTCCACAGCTGTATACAGTGGGGTCACCTCCCCCTATCATTTTGTTATAAGTTAAGTGGGACTGAAAGCAACTGGATGGACAGCCTTTCCAAACCCAGTCTGGACTTCCTGTCTGAGTAATAGGCTATTATTTCATATCACCATGGATGCATAACGTGTCTGCTGCCTTATTAATACTAGTTTTCCTCTTACATACATATTGTTCTTTTCTGTTACCGTACTGCCTTAGTCTAACAGTCCTTACAGTTCTCTGCCTTCATTTAACAGATTAATTACACTTAATTTGATTGACAATTGCATAGTAACAGAATGCAATATCAACCATTTAGAAGTTAATTTATCACATTTTAGAGACATAACATTAATGACATCATGCTTTTCAGAAGTTATAGTTTTCACAGTCTTTACAGAATTACTGTCACTAGTATAAAGGTGCGACTTTTTTACAAGCATTTGACAAAGCTTTTACTGCAGGTCTACACTGTTCAGATTTATGCTTTGTCCCCTGGCATAATAGCCTTTTAAGTAGTAAAACAAAATTACCAGGCTTCCTTGTTCTTAAACCAGCAAGTAACTACTTTTTGAGTGTATATGTTGTTAACACTCATCATTTTTTTTCTTATTATGTTAACACTCTGGATCCAGCCATAAATTAAAATGTGTTTTAAGTTACATAACTGTGACCTTAGTGTTTTGTTATAAAAATGACCAGCTATGACAACTTTAAACTTGTGTTTGTGAGATAACACCAACTCTGACAAGTAAAGTATTTTTCTTTTTATTATAAACTTGATAATCAGTCTTATCCGTGTCTATGGAGGCCGTCAGTGGTTCTCTAGTTAATATTATCTTGACCCAGTTAGCTCAATCTCATCCTTCTTAGTGGACATACTGCTCCAGTGTAGGAAGATGTATCATGAGGTCCATTTCCAGGATAAGCTTTTTTTTTAAATAGTAGCACTGTTCTTGGAGCAGCCATAGACCTGAGTGTGGATGCTATCCAAAATGTAATCACAAAATGCATTAAATTTGTTTTCAAATATTGTTTCTGGTTATGCTCAGTCTATGTGTATAAAAGTAATGGACAAAATATTCTCATTAAGTGTCAGCCAGTTGCTTACATTGTTTCAAATACTTTTTGCCTGTACAGAAATATATGACAAATTAGGTAAGAAAAACTGATAGCATTAGAATATAACTTCTACCAGACTGGACATGCTTCCAACATGCCTGTGAGATTTTTAATGCTGGTAGATAAAAATGTAATTGAATTTTAATGTCTGAAAACCATACCTGTTATAATTAACAGCTTAAGTCACTTTAGTACCATGGCATATGTCATGGTGAGTCATAATAACACAAAAAAAATTCAGAATGATAGCAAGATAAGGCTACTATATATACAATTATGATATCATACTCAGAACTGAAGATCATTCAATACTCTACAAATACGTACCACTAGCAGTTTCCTCAATGAGGTTATACAAATGTTTACATACTATCTATCCAACAGATCTTCTAGGACTGTAGGAAAACATGCTAATTCAGAAAGAGGCATGCATTAAGGGTCAATTTTAAGGCCAGTTTTACTGGCCATGTTCATTAATGGCCCACCATGGGACCTACTAAAAATTGTCTACATTACGTAGATTATGTCATTATTACTAGGTCAGGTAATTGTGCACATACCATTACAAGCTCTATGCATGACTACATCATGCCATTTTGGAATTGACAGTACTGCCATCATGGACTCATTTGTTACCCTTGTTTCACGTACTACATAACAAATATACCTCGGTGTGATGCTCCCTGTTCCGGGCCAGTAATCAAGGAGCTTCAGTCCTCACCATTGACACTGGTAAGGGAAGGCCACTAGGAACAAAAATGGATGCACACAGTATTTTCAGATACAGCTGTCTGTACCAAGTGCAATTTCCCTTAAGAGCACACAGGAAGCATACTCCAGACATGCGATTGGACTCTCTCTCTCTCTCACTCTGTCTCTGTCTCTCTCTCTCTCTTTCCAGGCCCCAAACAAGACTCCATACTGACCACTTTGGAGCTCTGTGTCCCTGTTCCAAGTAGCTGACACACACACTTGGATATTTGATTTTCACACACACACACACACACACACACACACACACACACACACACACACACACACACACACACACACACACACACACACACACACATTTGGGAAAGGCTGGCACATATTTATCAGCTGTACCCCCTCTGCCCAGACTGCAAGGTAATTATGCAGCCACCAGTCAGCTACTCTAAGGGTCTTACAAGGGTACCCAATTATAGTGAGTAAAATTAATACTAATACAAATGGTAGAGTTTGACCCATGCAGCAAGGCTTTTAGGAGCAGCTACAGAGTCACTAAAATAAGCATTAGTACTTTTAAGATGTTAAAAGCATTCTCTAAAAGTCCAACCACAAAGAAAAGTATAGAAATATTTAATAATAAATAACAATATAGAAAACATGAGAATACTGAATATCTAGTTACAAGAAACATCAGAGTTTCAATCACAGGAGATATAAAAAATAACACAGTTGGATAGATTCACAGAGATACAGAAAAACAGTACTTAACTAATCTCACTATATTTTCCTGACTGATCCCTAGTAACTTAGTAAAGCAAGGCAAGATGAAATATGTTGAGTTGCTTACTACAGTAAGGCAAGATGAAGTGTGTGGTTGTATGATTTTTATGAGATATCTGTGAGAAATCTTTCCTGTCAGGTTCCAGAATACAAAGTGCTGCTGCAAGAGTTCCATCATATCTCTCACTAATATCTAAAGAATCATTTCAATGCTGGTTATAGAATGACATCAGATCTAGTCACCTGACTCTGGTACAATACACACCAAGAGCTTTGCTAAAATATGTTGCACCATCTGAAGGCTAGGAAAAATTTCAAAAACTTTCACCCTTAGAGGGTAACAATTAGTTCACCCCTAAGGACATTACAGTAAGATTCCTTGCCCTGGTTTTCCCTGACATTTTTGTCTCTCTCTGCAGTAAGACCTATAAGATAAAATCGTTATGGCCTAAACCAAACCATTTAATTTTCAACCTATTTTTCAAAATGAGTTGAAATTAGATTAACCTCTTCCATTCAAGAAATCTTTGCTAAAATATATACATTTAATCAGTTATAAAAATGCAGTCTGACATACATGTATATCTCCTTTCTGTCCAGCAGGACCCACTGCTGATGCATGTTTAACGCAAGCAACTTTACAAATACATTTTTAACACACACATCTGTACAAATCAGTGTAATATTCAAATTACATAAAATTCTTTACAAAACTCCAGCTAGCAATGCTGGTATATGTTACACATGCACTGCCCTACTCTCCCTGGCACAGATGGCACTACCTTATATCATCACACTTGGAATGACAACAGAGCAGGATGTTCCCTTTGCTTATCATAATCACTAAGATCAATAGAAATGCATTTCATAGTTTGCTTTATTTTATTTTTATTTTATAAAATGTTTTGGTATTAACTACAAAATACAGATTTTAGGGCTGCTTTTATCTGGCCTGTGGTATTTCTGGGTTGTTTGTATGCCTGTGTTATGTGTAAGCAGTATGTTAACATTAAATTTAGTTTTGAGTGAATAATGCAAATATAGTATATATAGAGGAATTTTAATAACTTTGATATTGCAACAATGAAGTAGATAATTTGTACAGAATGTATCAAGAGCACAGATAAATTTCTGATGATTCTACAAGAATTAAGACAAATTAACAGCTATACAACAGTGGGCATTCTTAGACAGTTAACAAAGTTCACAGACTATTTTGGTGCCAAGATGTATAACATCCAGCAAGGTATAATTTACAGAACTGTACAGCAGGAAAGAGTGTAAAAAGTATAGCAAAAAGGCTATGTAAATGACCATTTAATGACATGCAAATGAAGAAGCACAGTCTAATGAGTGCATAACAATATGCAAATTAGGCCCAATAAAGCAAGTCACAATTCATAATTGACAGGTCTGAAATGGTACTGGTTGTTGCAACAAAACGGACAACAATTGTGATATTGCAAGCAGATATGCTGGCAGAAAATTGTATGAATCAGCATTTGTTAAGATCATGTGGCAGTCTGCTTCTTACACAACAGAAAATGGTAATGGCAAAGGATTTCCTTCTACCAGCTGACAGACACACAGGTCTGGGATTGGCTGCATATAGATAAGAGACATTACATAGACATTCTCAAGGAAGTATGGGATACACACTGGAGCTGGATGAATGTATGAATGTCTTATATCTGTGGGTACCAAGGTATGAGTACCACTTGATAGAGGGATCTTTCACAGACAAATTAGGGAGACCTAGAGTACATCACAAACATTAGCCTGTAAAATACTCAAAACATTCCTTAATGCATTGCCTCTATGTGCAGATGAGTGCATCTATTTTCCTAACACACCAGGGGATACACCTACCACCATGTGTGACTTCTATGATACTGCCCACCTCACAGATGTGAGGAAATAAAAAATAGAACAGAGGGCTGGAAAGCAGATTATTAAGCAAACTTTATTAGAATATATTCACTTTTGTCCTGTAAAGCACTTAATACTTGATCAAAAAAGGTCAATCATTTCTTGAGAAGTTTAAATAGGCATACAATATTGCATGATCTATAATACAAACCAATAATGCTGCATATCATAATAATTAAAGCAATAATTGAGAAACAGTAGGAAAGAAAACATTCGGTAAAAAAATCAAAGGAATGTTTTTGTATTAGTTTAATTCAGAGGGTGTAATTTCATCTTAATTTTTATACACATGCTCTTGTGCAATATTGAATGGTGGATGGCATCTACAGATGATTGTCATGTCAGCGCTTTATATTCCAGCAAAGCCTTAAAATCTCCACCACTTCTGTTGATTTCAATAATATTTACCCCCGTATTTACGAAGTCCTTTATAACATGCAGGATTAGTTTAAGAGCTATTTTCAACAATATGGCTAACGTGTGATCCAGGAACCAGCTCCTGGGACGTGCACGTGAGCTCCTAGGCTAATCCTGAACAGACCGAGCTCCTGTATGCACATTACCCTCATTTGCAGATAAAAACCATGCAAATGAGGCTAATTTGCAATCCAGGAAGCAGGCAGCTGTCAGTGCAGGACAAGTGCAATCTGCAGAAAAGTACTCGGTTAGTAACCGAGTACATTTCTGCAAACTACAAAACGGAGCCATGACAGCTCCAAATAAAGGCTGCATATCATTGATGAAGCATGCCAATGGCCACGTAGAAGGCCATTGGCATTGCAAAGTGTGTAAATAATTAAAAAAAACAACTTTTAATTTATTTACACCGATCTTGCCTGTTTAAGCATGGGGCAGCGACACGCAAACGAGACCGGGGGAAAATAATAAAACAAACCTAAAATAAGCATTCTAACTAAAAGCAGTATTCAGCCATGCAAGTCAATGGCAGGTATAAGAGAACCTGGCCAGTGAGTAATGGTTGCTAAGGGAGGAAGCTCAGTGTGGGACATGTAACTATGCATTAGCAGGTAATCGTATGCAAATAAGGGGAAGGATAGTGAATCCCAGATTTCCCCAGGGTGTTATGCAGGTCCCAAGAGTGTAAGAGTATAAATAGCTGGGTGCAAGACTAGGATATAGGTGACATCATGGGGGGGAGGTGTCAGGAATACTGTAAGTGGATTGGAGCCCTGTGGCTTGGGACAGCTCCTAGCTTAGCACAGCTAAGCCAGAGGTTTGCCCAAGCTGCCTAGCACTCCTTACAAAGTGTGAGCGGGTGTGTGCGCCATGCACCGGGTTTCACAGGAAGAAAAAGGAAGTTAAACCAGGAAATAGCAGCTCTGTGCACATTTGAGCACTCTGTTTGCGTGGTGCGCACACAGTCTTAAACAGGGAGGCAATGGGAAGGGAAAACAGCAGTAGGAAGGTAATCAAGGAGAACTAGCTTAGCTGACAGACGAAATGTATCAGAAACAGCCACCACACAGGCAGCAGCCCAGCCCAGCCCAGAACACCACTATAAACTATGCAAACACCTTTCCCCTTGTTATTCCCAATAACCCTGCACCACTGGTGTATACAAACAGGGAAATTTTAGAAAATAAAAGCAAGAGAAATAATGTTAGGGGCTGCTTTTGCTATCATAAACCAGCATGTGCAAGAGGCTGAGGGTGGTGAGGATGTGAATGCTGCTGAGCAACCCACAGTGAGGAGATGGAGAAGAGTGTACAGACCCAGGGTAACCTACCAAGGGCTACATGAGCTGGAGATAGTGGAGTGCTATAGGGTGGACAGGGACCTCCTACAGCAGATTGTTGAGCTGTGCCAGCCACACCTCACACACAGAACTAACAGAGGGGAACCCATCCCACTAGATACCAAGGTATGTGTAGGCCTACGAATACTAGCTACAGATACCTTCCAAAGGCCAACTGGAGATATGATGGGGATATCACAGGCATCAGCATCCAGGGTACTCCACCAGTTCCTGGATGCCATGTCAGCACATGTCAGTGAGCATGTATATCTCCCCATCACCCCGTGAAGCATTGGCCAGCAATATGTGTCTTTTCCATCAAATAGCAGAATACCCCGAGTTAGTGGGTGCAATCGACTGCACTCACATATGCATCAAAGCACCACTCAGTCAGTGGGGTAGGATATACATCAACTGCAAGGGCTTCCCTTCCATCAACTGCCAGGTTATGTGCGATGCCCAGGGCATAATAATGAATGTGTGTGCTGGCTGCCCTGGAAGCTACCACGATTCCCACATCTGGAATCTGACGTAGCTGCACCACAGATTTGCCAATGGGGACATCCCACATGGTCACCTAGTGGGGGATGCTGGATACGCACTGGAGCCATGGCTGATGACACCCATCAGAAATGCACACACACCCGAACAATAACTCCATAATGAGGAACACACACAAACATGAATCATGATAGAACATGTGTTTGGGATGCTCAAATCACAGTTCCAGTGTTTGGACACATCTGGTGGAGCCTTGCAGTACTCACCAACTACATGTACCCAAATTGTCCTTGTATGTGCCATGCTACACAATATGATCCTGCGGAAACAGCTGCAGCAGGAACAACATGGGGCAGAGCCACACAGCCCCCCACCACTGCCAAGGCCTGCACAGGCACAGAGTGATTCGGAGGAGGAACAACCTGAGCCTGCCCCAGTAGGCAAAAGGAGGCATGCCCAGTATGCCCTGGCCCTGGCAAAGAGGCAATGCATAGCACATGCACTGACACAGTAGGGACCCAGGGAATGTCACCTCTCTCTGACTCGCACATACAGTAAAAGAGATGCCAAACATGACACTACCTGTGCTCAGCCATGTATAGGGACTGTACTCTGTGCATCCGACACCACCCTCAATACTGGGACACCCACAAGGTAAGTGACTCACACATGCCAGTTGGGGGGGGGGTCACATACCCAACTACTGTTACAGTCAGCAGGATAGGTGGAGAAAAACACAAACAAATGCTGCACTGTGGCCTCTGAATGAGCCCTATGTGTAACCCCCAGGCCTACACAGACAAACTACAGCTGGCCAAGCAATTGAATGTAAGATGTGAAGGCTAGGAAGTCTGAAACTAATATGTAGGCAGTGAAAGCTAGGATCTGTAGTACACTGGTATGCCTCTAGCCAGCACAATAGACAAGACTACAGACTGAAATGGAGTACTCGACATACCAGTACAGACCTAGCAAATGTGTAGAAGTGTCAGGTGTGCCCCCCCATCCTACGTACTCTAATAGTAACAGTCAGGTGTGCCCCCCCAACTCATCATCATCATCATCATCATCCCCTTTTTCCCATTTATATGGGGTTGGGGTATCGTATTAACTGTCACCAACTCTCTCGATTCAGTGCCACTCTCCTGCCTTCTTCAACACTCATGCCTGACTGTCGCAGATCTTCTTTCACACAATCCAGCCACCTCTTTGCTGGATGCCCTCACTTCCTCTTACCTTCTTCCTGTCTGTCCCAAATCTCCCTCACCAGATTGTCTTCTGCTTTTCTACACATGTGCCCATACCATCGTAATCTGTTTTCTTTGATCTTTTCTGCAATTGGAGCTACTTTGGCTTCTGCTCTTATGTCCTCATTTCTTCGCCTGTCCCGCAGTGTGCATCCTACCACCTTTCTCAGGCACTTCATTTCCATCACCTCTAGCTTCTTCAACTGTTCTGCCTTTACTGCCCAGGTTTCTGTACCATACAGTAGTACTGGTCGCACCACTGTCTTGTACACCTTACTTTTCAGCTTCTTTGGCATTCTTCTGTCATATACTACACCTGATACTCTATGCCAGTTGGCTGCAGCCCCTCTGATTCTAGCTTTGACCTCTTCATTCAGACTACCCTTCTCCTCAACCACCCCCCCAGATACTTAAAGCTGTTTACCTGTTCCACTATCTTCCCATCTATCTCTATTCTCAGCTTCTTCTGATTTCCCCAATCTGCTGCCATTACCACTGTCTTATCTGTGCTTAGTTTCATCCCATGTGCCTTCAGATTTGCATTCCATTCTCCTATCCTTTGCTGAAGTTCTAGATCAGAGTCTGCCTGTACTGCCACATCGTCTGCATACAGCAGCTTTGTTGCTCTGACCCTCCAACCTGTTTGCTGATGTAGTCCATTACCAGTATGAACAGCAGTGGGCTCAGAGCTGAACCCTGGTGTACACCCACTCCCACTGGGAACCCCTCAGTGAGGCCAAACACTGTTTGTACTTGAGTCACTGGGTCCTTGTACATAGCCTGTACTAATTCTACCAATGTTTCTGGGACTTCAAACCACCGCAGTACTGCCCAGATCAGCTTTCTTGGGACCTTGTCATATGCTTTCTCCAAGTCTAGGAAAGCCCAGTTTGACTCTCTCCTCTTCTCTAGTTTCTTCTCAAGTATCTGTCTCAATGCAAACATTGGTTCAATTGTGCTGCATCTTGATCTGAATCCGAACTGTTCATCTCCCATCTTACATTCTACTATTCCCCCCAACTCCTGTGTAGAAATGTAGAAACAGTCAGGTGACCCCCCCGCTATGCAGAAATGTAGCAACAGTACATGCCAAATGACCGATGAATACCCTGTAGACACAGTATGCTACCTGTCAGTGTACAACACAAAGGTCAGCACCACAAAATAAACAACCTGGACATGCTCCACATATGCAATACAGATGGCCATACTGGGCATGCTCACACACTTAGAGAAATGAAGGCAATGTCAGTCAACATACTGAAAGGTCTTACTGGGCATGCTCACACACTTAAATACATAAAGGCCATGTCTGCAAACACCAGTGGACCAGACATACTGGCAGTCACAGTTCTTAGTGCAGACACATGTCAGTATGCACCACTCCTGCCTTGCACACACAGTGGATAGGAATACAGACATATATGTAAGGACAACATACTAGAATAAGCCAAAGGTAGACAGACATAGATGTGTGGAAGAGAGTCACTGTGACAAGGACCCATCCGGGACTGTCCCACCCAGCACACAGCCAAAGGCCCACAACCACATGAGGTGCAGATGCACTCACTGCAGATATTAGCCATCAGCATCTGTCAGCATGACAGACTATGTGGTGCTCGTGCCAGCTGAGCAACATGACTATACTAGGAAGTAGTCATCTAGTAGCTGTATACATGTACCTGTGACATATGACCCAGTGTGTGCCCGCATGTGGCATGCAAACCCCTACTTGAATGGGTTATGGCCCATGCACACACCACCCACCCCATAGTAGTATTATGACAAGCCTGCTGAGGTCATCCAATGTGAAATACACCTTTGTGAGAGCCGTAGCTCAGGAATCACCATGGTGCATCCCATAATTGTGTACTGCTGTAGCGATAAACCAGTTAGGTTGTAGTCCAAACCCCAGACTTGGCAACTGTGTGAGTGTGTGTTTGTATGTGTGTGTCTGTCTGTCTCTAACTGTGTAGAGAGCAATGCTTTTTAGGATACTCAAGCTCTGTACAATTCATATACTGAACTTTGACAAGGCCACTGATGTCACTCACCTAGGAATACACCTCTGGGAAAATCAGCCTAGTAATCTCCGTAGCACATCCTGTGACTTCTTACTGCTGTAGTGTGATAAAGTAGTTAGGTAGGTGTGTTAACCCCAGACCCTGGCAACTGTGTGTGTGTGTGTGTGTGTGTGTGTGTGTGTGTGTGTGTGTGTGTGTGTGTGTGTGTGTGTGTGTGTGTGTGTGTGTGTGTGACTGAGTAGAGAGCAATGCTTTTTAGACTGCTCACACTCCGTACAGTTCATATACTCAACTTTGGCAGGGC